>NW_020861377.1:0-31806 GCF_003713205.1 Coffea eugenioides
AAAATCCAACCAAGCATCAATCAAACATATACATCTTGAAATTTAGCATTTACATACCAAAAGGGCATACCCAAGTTGTCCAACAAGTTTATACAAGTACGGTTTGCAAATTACAACTCAACATTTTTGGTTGGATCAAAATGCGCTTAGAGTTTGCTCAAAAGAGCTATTCAAAATTTCATTCACATAAGCTCAACTCGGCAACCAACATTCATGGACTTTCCAAAAGTGTTTATATTCCTGTAAGGAAAACAAAAGGAATAGAGTGAGTTTACGCCCAGTGAGTTACTATCACTCAAGCAATCAATTTCATAGAGGCATAAAGCGTTCAATAAAGAAGTAAACCCAGATCACACATTAACAAAACGGGTAAAAGGATACGGAAGGCTCTCAAGAGCCCCTTTCCTCGCTTGTATACTTGATCGGACTTCATTGACCCTCCGTCAATGTTTACAAAGTAACCAACCGTAGGCTCCACTTTACTTCCATTCCTTCCACCCAATATTCCCCTATCGGGCCCGAACTCCAAACAGTGTAAATTTGGTAATACTCGAGTATACCGGAATCGAGAGTCTCATACTACAAGATTCCATATAACAGTCCCCATGGCTCGTCAATTTTCACGACCAAGCCCTCGCCGACTCGATCCAATCGACTACCAATGGGGTTGAGCTCAGTAGTAACAGTAATGGCCGTTGGATACTCATCCATACCACACCCAATCCAGTATTTCATGTACTATTCAAGTACCACAGTTAACAGTCATATATAATACAAAAGGGGTGAGGGCGATCAAGTACACCCTCACTTTAATCAGTTTCACCGGTGCAAATAAGACTTCAAGGCATCAAGTTCAAATATAACAAAGCCACATTGTAAACAAACAAGTGAGTAGTATACTCACCAAGCAAGCAAATGATATTTCATATACTTCTGCCCAAAGAGCGTCTTGATTACAAGTTATAAACCAATTTCCACATACTACCGAAAATAAGGCTTCATTAGCACGTAAAAGTACTAAAGTAAGCTAAGGAAAATCCGAAAATGAAAGTTAAGCTCTAAGACCTAAAAACAGTTTTGACGCCATTAAGCGTATTGGGCACAACTGGCACTACGAGTATCGGATGGATGTATACTATACACCGTTTCGAAGCTAACAGATAGGGATACAATGTTGAAGAAGGCCACTCAGTCCAGTTTGTAGTGCAACTAGGTCAAAAGATCAATAAACCAAACCAGAACTGCATAAACAGGTTAATAAACCGCATTCTGGTTAAATCATCATAAGTCAGGCTACCTAAGTCCAATTCAAGTGATTCCAAAGCCATCCGAAAGCTAAGATACCAGGATATATTTCTTAAGAAGACATCCACAACCAAATAAATCGTATTCCCAATCAAATTAACCAAATACCAAAGCTGATTACCAAGTTCGGACAGAAACAGGCCAGCAGGGGTATTTCAGTCTTTTCATAGGTTACGTTGCTCCGATTGGCCTGAAATTTTGCAGGCAACTATAAAATATCATTCCATACAAATTTTATGTTTTAACCCAAGGCTAATTCGGTCTTTAACTATGAGGAACAAGAATAGTTGAATTGAAACCCTAAATCCGAATTTTTCCGTTCAATGCGGAAATTTTCCGCAAACAACCACAATTTACGCATTCTAGCTTCATTCTAGATCATTTTCAACCATCATACATGGCCACACAATAGGAATCATATGAAAATAGAAAAATCATGATTAAATAGAAAATGCACCAAATTCTACCAAAAGTCATGAAACAACACCTAAAATCATCACTTCACCTCACACATGTCAATAATTAAGCATTATTGAGTTGCAAGAAAGGTCCCTTAGTTACTCACCTTAACAACCCAAGAACAAGAGCAACTTAGCACCTTAATCCTCCAAACAACTTCACTAATCACCTCACAACCACTCACTTAAGGGTTTTTATGGAGTAAATGCAAGATTAAACGGTTGGTTTGTTGGATTTGAGCAAGATTGAAGCAAGAAATTGGAGAGCTTTTCCTTTCTTTCTTCCTTGGAGAGGGCCGGCCACAAGCTTGCAAATTTTAGGTGATTTTTGGGTCAATTTTTTGATTTATTTGGTAAAAGGTGAATAGTGGTCAAAAGTAAGACTTAATCATATGGTGACACTTGTCACCCTATTTAATGCATGCATATCCCTTTGTTTCCTCAACTCTAATCCATATGGTATCCTCTAATTATCTCATAACACCCGGTAAATTAAACCCAGTATCCAAAACTTAACCTAACTGGCCAAATTTTATCGAACTTTCCGCACTTGCGGGTCCCACGTCCGATATACGTTCTTAATTTCTCAAAAACTAACCAATACTAGAAAAATCATCTAAAAACTATATTTACTCATAAAAATTATCTAATAAAAAAAATGCAGAAAAGCATGCAATCAAATAAAATAAAACCTAGAAACTGAGAAAATTTACGGGGTCTCACACTCTCTCCCATTTAAAAGAATTTCGCCCTCGAAATTTCTCACCTTAACTCACGAAAAGTTCTGGATATTTCGTTTGCATCTCTTCTTCCATCTCCCAGGTAGCTTCCTCTACCCCGTGATTTTTTCACAATATCTTCACTAACGGAATTTGCTTGTTTCTCAGTTCTTTAACTTTCCGGTCAAGTACTTGTACAGGTTTCTCGTCGTAAGTGAGCGATTCATCTATGTCAAGCTCCTCCGGTTGCAAAATATGGGATGGGTCGGGATAGTACTTCTTGAGCATCGAGACGTGGAAGACGTCATGAATTCGAGAGAGACTGGACGGCAGCTCTAGTCGATATGCTACCGTACCGACTCTCTGGAGAATCTTGTAAGGTCCGACGAACTTTGGTTGCAATTTCTTTCCTCTACCCGCCATAATGCTCCGTAATGGTGTGACTTTAAGAAACACATGGTCCCTAATTTCGAACTCCAAATCTTTTCTTCGATTGTCTGCGTAACTCTTTTGTCGGCTTTGAGCAGATTGGAGTCGTTGCCGTATCAATTTGACCTTTTCTCGCGCCTCCTCCATCCATGGAATAGTTGTTGGATCTAATGCCTTTCTCTCGCCAACTTCGTCCCATTAGATCGGTGACCGGCATTTTCGTCCATATAGTGCCTCGTATGGAGCCATTTGAATCAACGAATGGTAGTTGTTGTTGTACGCAAACTCTACTAAGGTCATGTGTTGACCCCAGTTGCCTCCAAAATCCAGAATGCAAGTCCGTAGCATGTCCTCGAGAGTTTGGATTGTTTGCTCCGATTGGTCATCCGTCTGAGGGTGATAAGTCGTGCTCAAGTTGAGTTTAGTCCCCAGAGTTTCTTGGAATTTCTGCCAAAACCTTGATACAAAACGGGGATCTCTATCGGAGACGATGCTCACAGGAACACCATGTAGTTTCACTATCTCATCCATGTACAGTTGGGCCAACTTGTCCATGGAATACTTCATGTTTACCGGCAAGAAATGGGCCGACTTGGTTAATCGATCGACGATCACCCAAACGGCATCGTGTTCTCATTGGGTTCGCGACAAACCTGAAACGAAATCCATTGTGATGTTTTTCCACTTCCATTCGGGTATCTCAAGGGGCTGTAACAAGTCCGATGGTTTTTGATGCTCCGCCTTAACCTGTTGGCAAACGAGACATTTTTGCACGTATAAAGCGATTTTCTTTTTCATATTGGCCCACCAATAGGTTCCTTTCAGATCTTGATACATCTTACTACTACCCGGATGGATCGTGTACTTGGACCGATGAGCCTCCTCTAAGATCTCCGTCTTCAACATTTCATCTTTAGGCACCACCACTCGGTTCCGGTATTTTAAAATACCTTCAGGACTGAAGTTGAAAGCAGTCGTTTCCCCTTTTTTCACCTTCTCTCCCCATTTTCGCACCATAGCATCCTCCTTTTGAGCTCATTTAATCCGCTCTAATAGGGTGGATGTCACCCTAATGTTACCAAAAATCACTTTATGGCTCTCTAGGCAGGGTTTCCACTCGCAAACCGATTCTAGCAAATCCCACTCTTTAATCATTAACTCTGCTACTTGAGCCTTGCGACTCAAAGCATCGGCCACTACATTCGCCTTTCCTGGATGGTAGTTGATGGTACAGTCGTAATCCTCCAGAAATTTCATCCACCGTCGTTGCCTCATGTTCAATTCCTTCTGTGAGAAGAGGTACCTAAGACTCTTATGGTCCGAGTAAACCTCAAAGGTCACCCCATATAGGTAGTGTCTCCACTTTTTCAGCGCGAAAACCACGGCGGCTAGCTCTAGATCGTGGGTCGAGTAATTCTGCTCGTGAAGTTTCAACTTCCTAGAGGCAAAAGAGATCACATTACGATTCTGTATTAAAACGCATCCCAGGCCTTCTCGTGAAGCATCAGTATAAACGGCAAACCCATCAACTCCGTTAGGCAGGACTAAAACTGGCGCCGTAGTCAACGTTTTCTTTAACTCCTAAAAACTCGCGTCACATTTGGCATTCCACACGAACCGACCATATTTCTTCGTTAGGTCGGTTAAAGGACCGACCAACTTAGAAAAATATTTAATGAAACGCCGGTAATACCCCGCTAAACCTAGAAAGCTACGAACCTCGGTGGGGTTTTCCGGCCGTTTCCAATTGGTCACAGCCTCTACTTTTGCTGGGTCAACCGAGATGCCTTCTTGGGAAATTACTTGCCCTAGGAAACTAACATTCTCCAACCAAAACTCGCACTTACTGAACTTGGCGTACAATTGATGCTCCCTTAGGGTCTGCAACACAACTCTCAGATGCTGCTCATGCTCCTCATGAGTTTTGGAGTAGACCAAGATGTCATCAATAAAAATAACGATAAATCGGTCCAAATAGGGCTTAAAAACCCTATGCATTAAATCCATGAAGGCGGCAGGAGCATTGGTTAGTCCAAAGGGCATAACTGCGAACTCGAAATGCCCATATCTCGAGTTAAAAGCGATTTTCGGAATATCCTCTCTTCTAATCAACAACTGGTAATACCCCTGTCGGAGGTCCAGTTTTGAGAAGACCACTGCTCCCTGCAGTTGGTCAAATAACTCATCAATGTGGGGCAGTGGGTACTTATTCTTAACCGTGACGTTGTTCAGGCCCCGGTAATCAATACACATCCTCAAACTTCCGTCCTTTTTCTTTATAAACAACACAGGGGCTCCCCAAGGAGACCCACTTTCTTGAATGAATCCCCGCTCTAGAAGGTCTTGTAATTGCAACTTTAGCTCCTTGAACTCTGCAGGGGCCATTCGGAATGGGGTTTTGGAGATAGGTAAGGTTCCAGGTAGCAGGTCTATCTTGAATTCTATCTCTCTTTCCGGAGGTAGAGCTACTAACTCATCAGGGAATACATCCGAAAATTCCCTTACTATATGTACATCCTCTACTTTCACTTTATCTGTGAAGTTATTGATTAGAAAGGCTAAAAATCCTTGTGCCCCTTTACTTAGCAGTTTTATAGCCCGAATGCCCGAAATCAAAGCAGATCAGGCTAACCTACCCCTTATATCCAACCTTAGAGTCGCCTCCCCAAGAATACAGAACTCCACCACTTTCTTCTTACAATCTAGTTGCGCATTATACTTAGCTAACCAGTCCATGCCCAGAATCACATCATACCCCTTGATGGATAGGCTTATCAAATCTCCTAATAACCTCTTCTCTCCTACCCACACTTCACAATCCCTATAAACCAGACTAGTAACCAACCGATGATTCCCCGTAGGGGTACTAACTTCTAGGTCGTATGGTAAACTAGCAGGTTTTATATCGATGCCACACATGAAATCAAGATTAACAAAGGAATGAGTGGCACCTGGATCTACTAAAACTTTGGCAAAGCGGTGGAATACAGGGATCGTACCTTCTACGACCTCGGAGGAATCTGGGACCTGTTGGGGTTCTAACGAATATACTCGAGCTGGCACCTTAGGTTTGGACCCATCTCCTTTAGCTGGTCCAGCATTGGTCCTCGACAGTTGTTGGCTCCCTTTTCCATCTTCTTTTAGGACCGGGCAAGTGGCCAACTGGTGGTCTGCGCTTCCGCAGCGCAGACATTTGCCCTCCTTCTTCCAGCAAGTATCCTCGAAGTGATTCGGCTTTCCGCAGTACCCACAAGGCCCACGGGACGCCGAACCTGAACCCTTCTGGAAGTTTCCGCCTTGGCCTCTCCCGGCTGAGCCACCCCTGGACTGAGCCCCTCTGCCGAAACCCGTCTGTCGTCCACCTCCAGCTCCTCGTCCGAACTTGGAGGGGGTTCCTTTATCCCCTTGCCCCGAACTGCTTCCAGGAAAGCCGCGCTTTTTTGTCTGGAAGTTCCTTACTTGCAACCTAGCACTTTCTACCCGTTGGGCCTTTTCCACAACCTCGCTAAAAGCATCAATTTGAGCTACTGCGAGATCCTTCTGGATTTCGACATTCAAGCCCTGGATAAAATGCCTGATCCGCCGTTGCTCGGTCATGATCAGCTCAGGAGCAAATTTGGACAGGCGGGTGAATTGGCTCTCGTACTCCGCCACAGATTGAGCCCCTTGGCGGAGTCGGATAAACTCATCTTCCTTCCTCTCCTGAACTAGAGGAGGAAAGAATTTCGCGTTGAATTCTCTCATAAAATTTACCCAAGTCCTGGGCGTTTGTCCCCGTTCCCATTTTTGCCGAATGACATTCCACCAGGAATGGGCCGCCCCTTCCAGCTGGAAAACGGAAAAAGTCACCTGCCGTTCTTCGGTGTAGTGCAGGGCAGCGAAAATGTCTACCATTTTCTCAAGCCACCTTTCGGCGACATCCGGGTCAGGCCCCCCAACGAATTTCGGTGGAGCAAACTTCTGGAATCTTTCAAGTGCCCTGTCGTCGCTCTCGACGTGGTTGCCAGGGTTTCCAGGGTTAGGGTTAGGGTTCTGACCCTGTTGCTGCACCACTTGTGCCAGCAGGTTGGTCATTTGCTGCATAGCGGCAACTATCTGCACGTTGGGGTCAACCCTCGGTTCAGGATTAGGTCCAGAGGAGGTTTCCCCAGCACCCCTGTCCGGCGTAGATTGCCTACTCCCGCGCCCACGCCCCAGTCCACTACGCGTACCTTCCATGAACTCTACTTGATCTAAGCAAACGTACTAAAACAATACAATAACAATGCATGTAAGTAAAATCCCAAAAGCTATTACAATAACATATATATACATTCCAAACAAAGTCAAACAACGCACATATCAACAACCAGTCAAGCCAAGTACAGTCAAATCAACTACAGTCAAGTCAAGTATACACATAGACAATCCACCAGGGAATGGCCTTATCAAAAATAATATACACGTAGCTAATCCAACGTACAAAACGGCTAGCTAAGGCTCTTTTCCCTATCCGTCCTATATACAGAAACAAAACTATCCCAAAAGATCCTAAGAGTCACAACCTAGTCCGTCGTCGGGCTAGTGGACCCACCCGACGGGGTGGATTCTCCTCCTGCCCCGGCCCCTGTGCACGACGCCTCGTCGCTCACCTCCTCGAGCACGTCGGTGCAGAGGTTCAGGATCGACGCGGCTCGAACCCTAACCTTCCGAGCTCGCTTAGTCTCACGCTCACGTACCTCCCTAAGTTGAGTGCAGAGGTTGTCCACTCTATCCTCACACTCGAGCACATCGTACTCTAGATCCTTAATTCGCTTGGCTTGTTTTTCGTTGGCTGCCCTCAACTGATTCACCTCGGTCTCGAGCCTAACATTATCTTTGGCCAGCTTCTTCCGTTCCTCGGCCACGGCCGACACTAAGGTGTTAAGGTAGGCGTAGGTGTGGCGACACTCACACCGTCGGAGGAGGTTAGCCGGGCTCCAACGCACGACGGCCCCTCTTGGCCGTGTGAGGCCCCAGTCCGTTCGTAAGCTGATATGAGGGTTATTCGTTAATCGGTGAGGTGGTTTCGGGTTTTTATCGCCCGCCTTTTCTACATTTTTTCTTTATTGGAAATTTCCCCAGATAATTTTCTGAGTAAATATAGGTTTTAGATGAGTTTTCAAGTATCGGTTAGGTTTTGAGAAATTAAGAACGTATATCGGACGTGGGACCCACTAGTGCGAAAAGTTCGGAAAAATTCGACCAATAAGGTTAAGTTTCGGATACTGTGTGAAATTTATCGGGTGTTAAGAGATAAGTAGAGAGTGAAATTTGATTGATGTGAGAGGAAAA
This sequence comes from Coffea eugenioides, assembly GCF_003713205.1. Classification (NCBI taxonomy): domain Eukaryota; kingdom Viridiplantae; phylum Streptophyta; class Magnoliopsida; order Gentianales; family Rubiaceae; genus Coffea; species Coffea eugenioides. Next base: position 8,225 of record NW_020861377.1, read on the forward strand.
AAAAAGATAAGAATGCATTTAAGAGGTGACAAGTGTTACTCTCTTATTGGTTATACTTTATGATTTACTATTCATGTTTTTGACTTTTGACCAAAATGGTTAAATATCTTAAAAATTGCACAAAAATTACCATTTCTTACCTCCTCCATAGCCGGCCCTCTCTCTTGCCAAGAAGGAAGAAAACTTCTTCAAACTTCAAGCTTTCAACTAGCTCAAATCATCCAAACCAATTGCCTAAACTAGTTTCTACTCCATACAACCTTTCCATTTGGTGTTAGTGGTGAGTTTGGTGAAGTTTTTGGAAGAGCTAAGGTGGTCTACAACTCCTCTTCTCTTGTATACTAGGTAAGTGATGATTGAACATACTCCTACACCTAATGATGCTTAAGTTATGCTTAGTAGTGGCTAAAGTGATGATATTTGTGATTTATTTCTTGATTTGAAGTGATTTGGTGAAGTTTTTATATTTTTGAGGAATTTTCTGGTTTAATATGAATGTGATGTTGTGGTCATCTATGATGGTTGATAATGAGGGGGAATGACTCTAGTAGGTGTGAATTAGTGATAATTGCAACCAATTTTGGGTTTGGATTGAATTGTGGAAAGTTAGGGTTTTATCACCCCTTATTCTGTCCGGTTTTGTATCATAGGGTTAGAGGCCGAATTGGATTTTTCTTAAAACATGAAAGTTGTAGGTATGGATGTGTTTGAGGTGTCTGTACAATTTCAGGTCATTTGGATTAGTGTAGAGTGAGATATGTTGATTTTACTGTGGCTGTTCTGGGTTGATCAGGATGGCAGAACTGTGGCTGTTCTGTATCAGGATGGCAGAACTGCGTTTGTATTTGGCTATTTTGACTGGAATTACTTTAGATTTGGATGTTGGTGTCTTCTGATGAAATATAGAGGAATGTTTTAGCTACCATATTCCTTTGGAATCAATGCATTTTGACTTGTATAGACTGAGTTGGACTCATTACAGCATTATGTGATTTGCAAACCTGTTTTGGTAATTCTGGTTTCGTATTTTGCATATTTGACCTAGTTGTGCTAGGATTTGGACTGAGTGGCCTTCTACATTGTTGTAGCCCCTTAAGTCCTGGATATTCCTGTAAAAGTTCAGGTTAAACGGATTAGTATATCCTGAGTTATAAACGAAATACTCAGACCTGTTTTGACCGTCAAATTCTGTTACGTTTTTGGAAAGTTTCTGACCGTGACTTTTCGATTTTGATAGAGTACGATCTGGGTGTCGACTATGTCATAAGAAATGTAGATCTTGGCCACAGCTTTGAAACGCTATAAAGTGCGTCAAAATCCGAGTTCCGTAGCTCTAGTTATGATCGAAATAAGAATTCATGTCAGGACTGTTCTTATATCCGGACAGTTTACGACTGGAACTTTGGCTTCACATTTGACTGGGTTACAAGCTGTTTGGGCTTGCGACCAAAACACCAAACTTATAGCCCTATATCAGAGCTTTCTAACGCCCTTGGAATTTCATGAATCGGATTTATAAAACCTGAGATATAGCCGAGCAAACAAGGCCTGCCCGTGGAAATGACCATTTTCTGGTCAGATCTGTTTTGGTCCTGATGACCAATTTCCGTTCCGAATTTGGATTGCCAACCTTCATGAAAGTTGTTCCATTTGGAATGAACCATCTAACTGCCAATTTTCAGCTCTTTTGACCATGTGTAGCATGGACAACAGGTTGCACTCAAAACTGACCATTTGTGCATTGGCCAGATTTCGTAAGTGATTGTGTTTGGTTCATTTGGGACTGAAGCCTCCAGTTTCAGTTCTGGATGTCTTCATAACAGTTGTTTTTCATCCTTTAAGCTTCGATATGGCATCTCATACGCCTTAATCCGATATTCGTAGCTCAACTTATGAGTAAACTAGAAACGAGTGTCAAATCTGCCGTTTCCGCTAACGGCCGTTTCCGTTTCCGTCCGTCATATTTACGTGCGCGCGAGTCGTTTTTGCCGTTTTGCTTGTTTTCGGCACGATAGTAGCCATTTGCGATATTATGTGACACAATCTTCTATGTCAGACGGTGGTGAGCTGGGCGGAATTGGTGGGGCCCACTACTAGCTGTTCATTTCGATCCGACTTCGTGTTTTTGCTATTTCAGATTCTGAGTAAGTATTCAGGCCAGTTTGGTGTGTTTTCTTTGCTATGTGTTTGAGATATGTGAAAAGGGTACTTAGGCGAGGGTGTACTTTATCGCACTCGACCTAAACCCTAATTTGAATGTATAATTGTACTTGGCATATGTATATGAACCTTTTGGAACCAAAACCCTTGAGCTTGTGGCTCGGGGCGACTTTCGAGTAAAGTTTGTGAAGTTTGCAAAGTTTGTGAGTTCGTGGGCCCGATCTAAGACCTGTTTGGACTATTCGAGCCGGTTAGGGCTTGGTCGAAGTCAGTCCAACTTAGTCTGAGGTCACCAAGTTTGTAGGTTCATGTTATGAACCAATTTTGTGAATCCGGTTCACCGAGAAGGTGACCAAGTTTGTGACCCGAGCTTGTGACTCAAGCTCAAGTTTGTGATTTCGTTCGCCCGGGCAAGTTTGTGAGGTGACTGGCCAGTGAGGGTGATAAGGTGCCGGTGGGTGTACAAGTGAAGTTCTACGGACCATTGAGTGTGGTCGACGGAGTGTCGGCAGGAGATCACGCATGGCATATAAATTGGCTTTGGAGCCACCTGTATCCTTATTATGTGATGTTATTTTTCTGCTTTTGCTTTACTCCTATTGTGTGACTGTTGTTACGTGAAATTTATGCTTTCGCCCCTGTTTACTTACTAAGCATATAGCTTACCCCTTTCCTTTTGTTTTCCTTAGCAGGGGCCGACGCGGGGACTTTTGGTTCGTATACTAGTATAGTTAGATTGGCTTGTAATAGTTGAACAGTTAGGATGTTTGTTTTTGTTTTGGTGGTTTGTATAAGGACCCTTCTTAGGGTCTATCTTCTGCTGGTTGTGGTTATAGTGTATTAGAGTGGTTTGACTCGAGACTTTTGAGGATGTAAATGTAACTTTTGGGATTGTATATATATTGTATATAGTGCTCTTTCGATTTATCTAGTTTTATTGCTTTAAGTTTTGAGTCCTGGCGCGAGCTAGGCAGGCGGCCCGCCGATACCCTTGGGTTCGCCCTTGGGAGAAGTGGGGTCGTCACAGGCCGTATCTGGTATGGGATCACTGGGAGAACTCCACGGGGTCGTTCACCAGGAGGGCTATCACTAGGCTCACCATGTCCGTCCGTCCTACACCAAAAGAGTAAATAAATGTAAATAACCCTAAGGCACATAATCGAAATAATCCTCAAGTCGAGCCTTTCTAACACGCCTAGGCCAATTCAAACCTAGGCTCTGATACCACCTGTGACAGCCCCACCTTCCCCTAAGGCGAACCAAAGGGGTTAGCGGACTGCCTGCCCAACTCTCGCCAGGACTAACGGGACAGTGTAAAGCGATCTAGCACGTTTCGGAACATACAAGAGCACCTAGTCAGGTCAAAATTACAAAATAATAAAAAAGAAATGAAAACAGAGTCGACCATGAATAGTAACCGACACGTCAAAATCCAACCAAGCATCAATCAAACATATACATCTTGAAATTTAGCATTTACATACCAAAAGGGCATACCCAAGTTGTCCAACAAGTTTATACAAGTACGGTTTGCAAATTACAACTCAACATTTTTGGTTGGATCAAAATGCGCTTAGAGTTTGCTCAAAAGAGCTATTCAAAATTTCATTCACATAAGCTCAACTCAGCAACCAACATTCATGGATTTTCCAAAAGTGTTTATATTCCTGTAAAGAAAATAAAAGGAATAGAGTGAGCTTACGCCCAGTGAGTTACTATCACTCAAGCAACCAATTTCATAAAGGCATAAAGCATTCAATAAAGAAGTAAACCCAGATCACACATTAACAAAACGGGAAAAAGGATACGGACGGCTCTCAAGAGCCCCTTTCCTCGCTTGTATACTTGATCGGACTTCATTGACCCTCCGTTAATGTTTACAAAGTAACCAACCGTAGGCTCCACTTTACTTCCATTCCTTCCACCCAACATTCCCCTACCGGGCCTGAACTCCCAACAGTGTAAATTTGGTAATACTCGAGTATACCGGAATCGAGAGTCTCATACTACAGGATTCCATATAACAGTCCCCATGGCTCATCAATTTTCACGACCAAGCCCTCGCCGGCTCGATCCAATCTACTACCAATGGGGTTGAGCTTAGTAGTAACAGTAATGGCCGTTGGATACTCATGCCTTTGTTGGGTAAGAGGAACAAGTGTAACTTTCCTATTGCAGTGCATGAAAGTGTACTTATTGATCAAACCATCATGGCTAGTTCTTTTGTCATATTGTCATGGCCTCCCCAATAGTACATGAGTAGCTTGCATGGGCACCATGTCACAGAGGACTTCATCCTCATACCGACCAATGCGGAAGGGAACCACCACTTGCTTCGTGACTCTCACGAAGGCATGAGTATCCAACGGCCATTACTGTTACCCAACAGCCATTACCCAACAAAGCTACCTATCGCATGAGTCCAGAAGAAACTAAGGAACTTCAGAGGCAAGTGGACGAACTGCTTAAGAAAGGTTGGGCGCGTGAAAGCTTAAGTCCTTGTACAGTCCCCGTTATCTTGGTGTCGAAGAAGGATGGAAGCTCACGCATGTGTGTGGATTGCAGAGCCATCAACTCTATAACGGTAAAGTATCGTCATCCTATACCTAGGTTAGATGACATGCTAGATGAACTAAATGGAGCTGTAATTTTCACAAAAATTGATTTAAAAAGTGGATACCATCAAATTCGCATGAAAGAGGGTGATGAATGGAAAACAGCCTTTAAGACAACTTATGGATTGTATGAATGGCTAGTTATGCCCATTGGTTTATCTAACGCCCCTAGTACATTCATGAGGCTAATGAATCATGTTTTACGCCCTTTTCTTGGTAAATTTGTGGTAGTCTATTTTGATGACATCTTGGTCTATAGTAGGAATCTTGATAAGCGTATGGAGCATTTACATGCTGTTTTAAATGCATTGCGCCAAGCAAGCTTGTATGCTAACCTGAAAAAGTGTTCTTTTTGCACTAATCAATTGATTTTTCTAGGATTTTTTATTAGTGCATAGGGAATACAGGTAGATGAAAGCAAGGTGAAAGCCATCCAAGAATGACCCACACCAAAAACTATGAGCGAAGTAAGGAGCTTCCATGAATTAGCTAGTTTCTATAGGAGATTCGTGCGAGATTTCAGCACGATTGCCGCCCCATTAACTGCAGTCATCAAGAAGAATGTTGCATTTCAATGGGGAGCTGATCAAGATAAGGCGTTTCAATTGCTTAAACACAAACTTATGCACACACCTGTACTTTCTTTATCTAGCTTTGACAAGATGTTTGAAATTGAATGTGATGCTTCAGGTGTTGGCGTTGAAGCTGTGTTGATGCAGGAGGTAGGCCGATTGCCTACTTTAGTGAGAAGTTAAGTGGAGTAGCCTTGAACTACTCCACCTATGATAAGGAATTATAATCGTTAATTAAAGCTCTCGAAACATGGCAGCATTATTTGAGAGCGAGAGAGTTCGTCATTCATACTGATCACGAGTCACTCAAGCATTTGAAGTCACAACAAAAGTTGAACAAGAGGCATGCGCGATGGATCGCTTTTGTTGAGACGTTCCCATATGTGATCAAGTATAAGACAGGTAAAACCAATGTGGTAGCTGATGCCTTGTCTCGCATGTATTCTCTACGTACCTTACTCGATACTAAGCTACTTGGTTTTGAAACCATCAAGGAATTATATGCAAGAGATCCAGATTTTAGTGAATGTTACGCACAATGCTTAAAATCTAAATTGGATCACTTCTTCATACATGATGGTTATTTATTTCGAGTTGATAAATTGTGCATTCCCCAGTCTTCCATTCGATTATTGTTGGTCAATGAAGCGCATTCAAGAGGTTTAATGGGACACTTTGGTGTTGCAAAGACTTTGGCTGTTTTGCAGGAACATTTTTATTGGCCAAAAATGAGGAGAGACGTGGAACGTGTGGTTGGTCGATGCATTGTGTGCCACAAAGCTAAGTCTAGGACTCAACCATTCGGTTTGTATACCCCTTTGCCTATTCCTACTACACATTGGGTTGATATTTCTATGGATTTCATGCTTGGTTTGCCTAGGTCTAGGAAAGGTCATGATAGCATATTCGTTGTAGTTGACAGGTTTTCATAAATGGCTCATTTCATTGCTTGTCACAAAATAGATAATGCTTCTTATATCGCTGATTTGTTCTTTCGTGAGATAGTTAGGTTACATGGCATGGCTAGGACAATTGTGTCTGATAAGGATGTTAAATTTCCTAGCTATTTCTGGAAAACGTTGTGGGGGAAGTTGGGTACTAAACTGTTATTCTCTACCTCTAGTCACTCACAAACTGATGGCCAAACAGAAGTTGTTAATAGAACTTTATCTACCTTGTTGCGTGCCATCATTAAAAAGAACATTAAGTCTTGGGAAGAATGTCTTCCTCATGTTGAGTTTGCCTATAATCGAACTGTACATAGTGCTACACGATTCTCACCTTTTGAAGTTGTGTATGGTTTTAACCCGTTAACTCCTTTGGATTTATCACCTTTACCTTTGTCTGAGCGTGTAAATCTAGATGGATAGAAAAAGGCAGATTTTGTAAAGGCACTACATGAGAAGGTGCGACTCAACATTGAGCAACGTATGAGTCAATACGCAAAGCAAGCAAACAAGGGAAGACGCCAAATGATTTCTAAACCTGGTGATTGGGTTTGGTTGCACCTTCGCAAAGAACGGTTTCCAGCTCAACGACGTAGCAAGCTACTTCCTAGAGGCCACGGTCCATTCCAAGTTCTTGAGCGTGTGAACGATAATGCTTACAAACTAGACCTCCTAGATGAGTATGGTTTTGTGAGTGCTACATTCAATATTGCTGATCTTAGTCCTTTCCTCACAGATGAAGACGCAGATTTGAGGGCAAATTCTTTTCAAGAGGAGAGGAATTATGCGAATGGGAGTGCAGCTCAAACCGTGCAAATAGAACAAATGAAGGTTCCCCTAGGTCCCGTCACTCAAGCATGTGCCAAACGAATGAAGGATGCACTACAACTTCTTATCCAAGCTGTCCAAGTGCAAGTGGGAAAGCCTAAGTCCATAGAAGGGCTTACGTATGAGTTTGGAAGGCAAGTCACCTTGTTAGAGGCCTTGTGCAATGAATGGAGCAATGCTTGAAGACCACGGCCCTTATTGGAGTGGTGTGGTTAATCGCCTAGTTATTTAGAGTTTAAGTGTTTAATTAGTAGTTATTGGACTAGATCAATAAGCTCATGTTGAGCATAGGACCGAATAAAGAGCCCGTTTGTGAGCTTGGAGATGTCCGAGTGACCTTACTAGTTAGGCCAACCTTAGCTAGGGATACGGGCTTCACTTGAAGACCTAATCCCTCTTGGATTTCATGCATCTAGTAGTAGTAGTAGTATAAATAGGGCTATTATTTGCATTGTTAGACAGATTTCGTTTAATACAAAACTTGAGAGTTCTCTTCTTGTGAGTTTCACTTGAATTTCTTAGATTAATTCCCTAGGATCTTCAAGTTCGACTTATCAATCTAGAATCACACTAGATTGTGATGTCATCTACCCTATACCAAGGTTCGTTAGCCACGTGATTAACGAGTCAAGGATCCATCAACTTCCAAACGTGTTCCGTCCCTCTAGATCCTGTGCATTTGTCTCTTGTGGGTTTCGTCACAAGTTGGCTAGACCTAAAGAGAACCCGTCTCTAGAAACCTAGTGGATTGGTTATTGGCTTGAAAGAACAAGATGATGTGATCATCTTGCCTTGAACACCACAAGTATCCAAGCTAAATACTTGATACAGTTCAAGAAGAAACTCAAGTTCCATCAAGGAACTCCATAAAAGGAGACAACTCACTTTTATTAATTTATCTCTCAAAAGGTTGTTTTACAATGGAATAGAAAAGGCCTACTTATAGCTAAAAACTAAACCACTAAGACTAATCCAATTTAAATAAGGATTTAGTCACTTATTTATCACTAAGACTAATCCAATTTGAATAAGGATTTAGTCACTTATCTCCCTAACTACTTCTAAATGGCTCAAATAGCTCACATAGCTGGCCATATTTATTCATAATAATGACTACCTAACCAACTAAACAAGAAAAAATCAAACAAAACAAAAGAAACTAAAAACATGAAGATCAAATAGTTAGCGCTCCATCCTCTTCACGACTTCATGTATTTCAGCAGAGTCTTGAACATCATGAATTTGAATTGGAAAACCCTCAAGTATCTTGGCATGAGCTAGTGATGGTCCCACTGCTCGTATCATTCCCTTCCTCTTGAAAGTGATTCCTCCTCAAATCAAGATTTGGCCAAAAGAAACTGATGAGCAACCCTAGGGGAAGACCCTCCTAGAACCTCCCAACCCTGTAATTATCAGAGTTGGATCTTTCCTCCCAACAGAAATTGAACTCGATTGTTCTCATGAACTCATGACCTCTGACACACAAACGTAATTAGCAACCTTAAGCAAATAAGGATGAATGAAGCGACATCACGATTAGGGAACAAACTAATCGATAAAGTCTGATTTGAATCCTAAGTTATGAACTCAAGAATTCAAGAGTAAGTTCGATTAAGAACTTGAAGGAAAATTCCTCACGATTTCTGGTTGTAATAATCTGTCCTTTCGCTCATACAATAGGTGCCTTTTATAGGCTAAAATTAGGGCAAATCCGGCCCACATAAACCTGGAATAGGAATTCGGTCCGCATAAAGAGTCAGCTCTTTAAGGCTTCCCGATAAGGCCCAATAAGTAATAAAATAGCCAGCTCTTTAAGGCTTCCCGATAAGGCCCAATAAGTAATAAAATACTCAACGACTAACAACTACTAAACTAGGCAGTCTTAAGACAACTACCAACTAAGCTAACAAGTATGAGATCATTCTTTCACTTCAAACGTACAAGTGAACAACGTAACTTCATGGTCCATCAAATCTTCAAACTTAGCTTGTTCCTTGCTTGTATGGTAAATGATCAAGGCTTGTAAAGCTTCTTTCACTCTCTTGGATCTTGATCTTGTCATCGGACCACCAATGTTGACCAAAGGATCCTTGACCCAAGATTGAAGTTATTGCACACCCGTATCCGCATCATTCCCTCTCTCCTCGAAAGGATTCGTCCTCGAATCTTCAAAGTCTGTATCAAAGTCAAAAGGGGATAGGTCAGACACATTAAAAGATGCGCTTATGCCATACTCACTTGGGAGTTCCAATTTGTAAGCATTGTCGTTTATCCTCTCTAGTACACGAAAAGGTCCATCTCCCCTTGGATGTAACTTGGTCCGTCGAGATACTAGGAACCTTTCCTTCCTCATGTGCACCCAAACCCAATCACCGGGTTCGAATACAACATGTTTTCTACCCTTATTCGCATGTTGTGCATATTGCGCATTTTTCTTCTCAATTTGAGCTCGAACTCTCTCATGCAAGGTCCGAACAGCCTCTGCCTTTTTGACACCATCTGCGCTTAAACACTCATTAACAGGAATAGGTGATAAATCTAGAGGGGTTAGCGGTTGAAACCCATAAACAATTTCAAAAGGAGAATGATTAGTAGTAGAATGAATGGTTCGGTTATATGCAAACTCGGCAATAGGCAAACATTCTCCCCACTTCTTCAAGTTCTTTTGAACAATGGCTCGAAGTAAAGCACCAAGGGTTCGATTGGTTACCTCAGTCTGACCATCCGTTTGGGGATGACTAGAAGTAGAAAACAACAACTTAGTTCCCAACTTTTCCCAAAGTGATTTCCAGAAATAGCTTAAGAATTTCACATCCCTATCACTTACAATAGTACGCGGTACTCCATGCAATCTAACCACATCCTTGAAGAATAAATCAGCAACATGGCGCGCATCATTTGTTTTCCTACAAGGGATAAAATGAGCCATTTTAGAAAATCTATCCACTACAACAAAGATACTATCCATACCTCTAGAAGATCTTGGTAAACCAAGCACAAAATCCATGGATAAGTCTGTCCAAGGAGCATGAGGTACGGGTAGAGGAGTATACAATCCATGAGGGTTACTCCTTGACTTTGCCTGCTTACACTTTAAACACTTATCACAAATGTTAGCAATGTCACGCCTCATTTTAGGCCAATAGAAGTGTTCATGCAAAATGTCAAGAGTTTTATCAATACCGAAATGTCCCATCAACCCTCCGCCATGGGCTTCTCTAACAAGTAATTCCCTAAGTGAACAGTTGGGAATACAGTGCCGATTTTCTTTGAACAAGAAGCCTTCATGCCTATAGAACTTTTGAAATGCAGCATGTTCACAAACTTGAAACACATTAGAAAAATCGTCATCATGTGCATACAAGTCTTTAATGTGCTCAAAATCAAGTAACTTAGTGCTCATGTTAGTGATCAAAATATACCTTCTAGACAATGCATCCGCAATGACATTATCTTTCCCCTTCTTATACTTAATGATATATGGAAAGGAATCAATAAATGCAATCCATTTCGCATGTCTTTTATGCAACTTACCCTGCCCCTTAAGGAATTTAATTGATTCATGATCGGTATGTAGCGCAAATTCCTTAGGCATAAGATAATGCTGCCACACTTCAAGAGCACGCACAACAACATACAATTCTTTATCATAAGTAGGGTAATTAAGAGCTCCCCCACTCAACTTCTCACTGAAAAATGCCAACGGCCTATTATTTTGATGTAAGATAGCCCCTATGCCGATCCCACTAGCATCACATTCAACTTCAAACGTCAGATCAAAATTAGGCAAAGCAAGAATAGGTGCTGAAATTAACAAATTCTTAAGCTTAGTAAATGACTCTTCTTGCTCTTTTCCCCATTGAAACCCCACATTCTTTTTAATTATCTCATTCAAAGGTGCTGCAATAGTACTAAAGTCTTTAACAAATCTCCTATAGAAACTTGCAAGACCATGTAAAGACCTTACCTGAGATACATTGGTTGGAGTCGGCCACTCCATAATGGCCTTTACCTTGGCGGGATCAACACTTATGCCATTTGCACCAACAATATATCCAAGAAAGTTAACTTCAGGAGTGCAAAAGACACATTTTTCCATGTTAGCAAATAGCCTATTTTCACGCAAGGCACTTAAAACAAGTCGCAAATGCTCAACATGCTCATCTAAAGACTTGCTAAAGATCAATATATCATCAAAATAAACAACAACAAACTTCCCAAGAAAATGCCTTAAAACATGGTTCATTAATCTCATGAAAGTACTTGGAGCGTTTGTTAAGCCAAAAGGCATCACAAGCCACTCATAAAGACCATACTTTGTTTTGAAAGCAGTTTTCCATTCGTTTCCTTCCTTTATCCTTATTTGATGATAACCAGATCTTAAATCAATTTTAGTGAAAATGATTGCTCCATGCAATTCTTCTAACATATCATCTAACCTAGGAATAGGATGACGATACTTAACAGTAATTTTATTAATTGCACGACAATCTGTACACATTCTCCAAGTCCCTTCTTTCTTAGGCACTAAGATAACTGGAACTGCACAAGGACTAAGAGATTCACGAACCTGTTCCTTTTCAAGGAGGGAGTCGACTTGCCTTTGAATTTCCTTTGTTTCCTCCGGATTTGCTCTATAGGCTGGTCGATTTGGTAGAATTGCTCCAGGAACAAAGTCGATTTGATGTTCAATGCCTCGAATTGGAGGTAATCCTTTCGGAAGTTCCTCTAGAAACACATCCTTGAATTCCTGCAAAAGAGAGTAGATTGCACTAGGAAGAGAATCGGTTAGGCCTAATGTGTAAAAAGAAGAATAATCAGCTTCCCTGTACAGAAGTACTATGAGAAGACTTTGTGCATTCAAAGCCCTATCTATCTCACGCACACTTGCATAGAAACTCCTTTTTTCCACTTTCAAGCTCTCGGCCTCACTGAGTTTTTTTCCACTCGAATTTTCTTTTTCACTCAACTCGGCCTCTACTTTCTTTTTCCCCTCATTCTCTCTCTCATTCAGCTTTTTCTTTGCCTCTTTCGGTTGCCTTTTCTCTTTCTCTTTTCTCAAATGTAATTGTTCTTCATACACTTGTGTAGGTGTCAAGGGTGAAAGAGTGATTTTGAGATTGTCCATAATGAACTTATACTTATTGGTAAGTCCAATATGATCAACCTGTCTATCATACTCCCAAGGACATCCCAACAAGACATGACTAGCATGCATAGGAATTACATCACATAAAACTTGGTCCTTGTATCGACCAATAGAAAAAGCAATTAAGGCCTGTTTGGTCACCTTGACTTCCCCCCCATCATTTAACCAAGACAATCTATATGGTTTAGGGTGATAAGTCCATGGAATGTGGTTTTGCTCCACAAAATCAGCGGCTACACAATTAGTACAAGAGCACTATCAATGATCATAAGACATACCTCATCTCCAATTTTGCATCTTGTATGAAAGATGTTGGTTCGTTGGAGATCATCTTCTTGAACTTGTGCATTAAGCACTCTTATAGTCACCATAGTTCGTGCTACGGGGTCCTCCTCTATCTCAACCATGTCATCATCCTTCCCTTCTTCTTCAAGCGGTGGCATGTCCGCATATTCCTCCTCTCCTTCGCTCTGCCACACTCCCTCTTCATTCATGTACATGATGCTTCGGTTAGGGCATTGAGCCATGAGGTGGCCAATTCCCTTGCATTTGAAACATGCCTTTGGCTGGTTGGTAGATGTATTTGCCTCTAGAAGAGTTGGCCGCGGGATTGGTTTAGAAAAAGTTACACTCAGATGGAACGGTTGTTCCATCTGCTTGTTTTCCCTCTCTCTATTACCTTGCCTTAGCCAAGCATTGGATGTTGGCAATTGATTTCTTTTCCAAGGAGTGGAAGAGGATGTAGTGGTTCGGCCACTAGGTGTCGTTAGAGGTAAGGCTTGCTTTTCCACCTTCTCTGCATAAGACACCATTTGTTGAAGTTCAAAGTGGTCTTGAAGCTCAACCTTCTTCCTAATTTCAGGATTTAATCCATTAAGGAACCTCGCCATGGTTGCTTCCGGATCCTCTTGTACATTGGCCCTTATTATCGCTACCTCCATTTGTTTGTGGTACTCATCAATCGAATTAGAACCTTGAGTGAGTCGTTGGAGCCGATTGTACAAGTTTGTGGTATAGTGGAAGGGTACAAATCGTTTCCTCATCACTTGTTTCATTTCAGTCCAAGTGTCAATCGGTTGTTCCCTATTTCTCCTCCTTGTGGCACATACTTGCTCCCACCAAATAGATGTATAATCTTGAAATTCAATAGCTACAAGTTTCACCTTTTTCTCTTCAGAATAATTGTGGACTTCAAACACTTGCTCAACTCGCCTAACCCAATCCAGGTAAGCTTCAGGATCATTTTTCCCATGAAAGGTAGGCATCTTGGTCTTGATGGAACCAAGATTTTCATCGGTTCTCCTTGAAAGGTCTCGACCTTCCCTCGCTCCCCTTTGGCTTTTCCTTGATCGAAAGGAGGCGTTAGAATGATATCCCTCATCATCTGCATCATGATCAGCACTCTGAACACTCGAAACCCTATGGTGTGTATCTCCGGTACCTCGCATCTCAATGGCAGCCAACCTGTCGGATATTTGTGTCATCGCAAATTCATGTCTCTCCGCTTGTTTTTGAAGAGCTTGAAGCACCAGTTTGAGTGACACGTCGGTCTCAAACGGCTCAGGCATGTTCCCCTCTTGAGACATATTGTCCAACCTGCAAAACAAGTGTATCCTAGTCTACCTTGCAAGCACTCGTGTCTCACTCAAGAAAACACACTCACTCTCAATTTTCCTTCTCAAAGTTCTTAAACAACTCAAACTCTCAAAAATTCCAGAATTAATGACTCTATAAGCAAGTAACAAGACACAAAGCAGAGTTTTGCAAATCCTAGAAAAAAAAACTCTACCCGAAGCTGGAACATTTTTTTTTTGAGCTGTTGTTTTGCTGAGTTTCTGGTCAGTACTTTGGAGGGTAAATGGTGCTTTTGGGGTGCTCAAATAATGTAAGAACCAGTCCTCAAATTTCAATCAAATCGGCTCGCAAAAACTAGCTCAACCGATTTTAGAAATTCAAGAATTCAAAGGCGGTTTGGCTAAGGTGTTTGTGGCAGTTTAGGTTTGGTTTTGGAAACTGATTTGGTGTGTTTGGGTCTGGTTAGGTCGCTTGGGGTTGTTGGAATTCAATTAAGATTGGGAACTCAAGAATTGGAAACCAATCAAGATTTGGCGACTCAAGTTTTGGGAAACCAATCAAGATTTGGAGACTAATCAAGAATTGGAAACCAATCAAGAATTGGAAACTCAAGATTTGGGATACTTGATTTCCTTTGTGTGAGAGCCGATTCCTTCTCTTCTTCATTTTTTTTTCATTCTCTCTTTTTTTTTTTTTGCTTCGGCTCTTCAAGGAACACAAATTCAGGTCACACCAACAAGTTCAAGAAAACGGATGAAAGGTTATGCAAATTCCAAGAAGACCCTAGTTCTTGATTTATTGTTCAAGAACGTTCAAAACAAGACTTCGTGGTCCAAGAACTTCAAGAATTTGTTCAAGAAGCTCAAGAACTTTCCCAAATTACGTTGTGGTGTTTAGGGTTTGCAAGAACAACAACCAATACTCAAAAGACAATTCCAGCAATACTCTAGCAACTTGGACACTAAAACAATATAAGGTACGTGACTCTTTTTTTTTTTTTGTCTTTAAACCCTAACAACCCAAACACAAGTATAACAAACCCAGGAACTTGGACAGAAAAACACAAAAAGACAACACCCAAATAGATTTTTTTTTTGACTCGGGTGAACAGTAACGTGTACAGTACGCTACAGTACGATGAACAGTAATCGCTATAATAATTTTTTTTGACTAAAGACACAAACTAACAAGATATGAACAACTTCAATTAAAAGAGAATTAACCTGATGCTCTGATACCAACTGATGAGCAACCCTAGGAGAAGACCCTTCTAGAACCTCCCAACCTTGTAATTATCAGAGTTGAATCTTTCCTCCCAACAGAAATTGAACTCGATTGTTCTCATGAACTCAAGACCTCTGACACACAAACGTAATCAGCAACCTTAAGCAAATAAGGATGGATGAAGCGACACCACGATTAGGGAACAAACTAATCGATAAAGTCTGATTTGAATCCTAAGTTATGAACTCAAGAATTCAAGAGTAAGTTCGATTAAGAACTTGAAGGAAAATTCCTCACGATTTCTGGTTGTAATAATCTATCCTTTCGCTCATACAATAGGTACCTTTTATAGGCTAAAATTAGGGCAAATCCGGCCCACATAAACCTGGAATAGGAATTCGGTCCGCATAAAGAGCCAGCTGTGAGGCCCCGTAAATTTTCTCATTTTCTAGGTTTTATTCTATTTAATTGCTGTGACAGCCCCACCTCCCCCTAAGGCGAACCAGAGGGTTCGGAGGGCCGCCTGCCCGGCTCTCGCCGGGACTCAGTCGATCACTACAGTCCTCAAAGATATTACAATATAAATCTCCAAAATTACATCAAATTCTCCAATAATTACATATCACAAATGCAGCAGAAACGGATTCCAATCGTGGAATGTATACTTACATCCATATCAATTTCAAATATTTATACAAGACCAACTCGTACATAAAATAGATCCAAACTTAAACTGTACACGATATAAGCCATCCAGTCACGTGGATAAGCACTCCAAGTTTTTCTTCGCCTTGAGCCCTGGGGGGGGGAAATAAAACATTTTGGGGTGAGCTGAAAGCTCAGCGAGTAACCAAATAAAACCAGTAATCAAATCGGTTTAACAATATTTCTTTTCAATGATGTCATATAGCAATGATGTCATAAATCAAATGATAAATCCGGAAGCCACTACATCATTTGCAAAACAGTAATATATGGATTATCAATAATTCAAGAAACATTTACAATGGAAAGCGATAGTAACATTCATGAAAGGATACATTCATTCTCCTGACATTTCCTCGCTCATTTGGTCATCCATTTCATTTCATTCACCCCGTCCCTGGCTTTTGGCCAGGCTCCACCAACCTACATAGGTAATACTCGAGTATACCAAACGTTCACCCAAGTTCCTAATCGCCTGACCGAGTCCGCTTCTGGCTCAAGACGACCGGTAACAAGGGGCAATGGCCAGTTCAGCCCAAAAGGCTTACATTCATGCGCAAGTAACATTTCAATCGAAAATTTCACATTTATCGAGGTCGAGTACGATAAAGTACACACTCGCCTCGAAAACTCGTTTTGGAAATCCTTATAAGCGCTTAACACGTTATCAACCAAAATACAAGTCATGAAGTCAAGAAATATAGCAAACAAGGCACACTCAAATACCAGCACACATGATATGCAAGAAAACATTTCAAAAGTAACTTTGGAAACAGTTCAAAAGTAAATAATGTAAGAAACGGTTCATAGATAACTTTAGAAGTAGTTTGAGGTCACTCACCTCCACGGCTCACAATCCTCGTCCAATATAGCCAATTCCATCATTCAAGTCCAAGCCTTTCACATGAAACTTAAGGT
This sequence comes from Coffea eugenioides, assembly GCF_003713205.1. Taxonomy (NCBI): domain Eukaryota; kingdom Viridiplantae; phylum Streptophyta; class Magnoliopsida; order Gentianales; family Rubiaceae; genus Coffea; species Coffea eugenioides. The sequence goes on from NW_020861377.1 coordinate 24,918, forward strand.
AACCAACGCTATTAAAAATCGGACAGCATTTCCCCATAAATTCATCCTTTCCATCCTACAATCAAACCCAATCACATAGCAATTAACCACAATTGCTCAAAACCAGAAAACAGTTTTGACGTCCTTTTGCGGTAATGGCACCAAAGGTACTACGAGTATCGGATGGAGGTCCAAGACCCACCGTTTCGAAGCTAAGAACCAGGTCTACAACAATGTAGAAGGTCACTCAGTCCAAATCCTAGCACAACTAGGTCAAATATGCAAAATATCAAACCAGAACCGTAATTGCAGGTTTACAAATCACACAATGCTGTAATTCGTCCAACTCAGTCTACACAGGTCCAAATGCATTGATTCCAAAGGCATATGATAGCTAAGACATCAAGCTACATTTCATCAGAAGACACCAACATCAAAATCCAAAGCAATTCCAGTCAAAACAGACGATTACAATCACAGTTCTCACGTTCTGATCACCCAGAACAGTAACAGTAAAAACGACATATCTCACTCTACACTACTCCAAATGACCTTAAATTTTACAGGCACTTCAAACTCATCAATACCTACAACTTTCATGTTTTGAACAAAGTCCAATTAGGCCTTTAAAATGGTGCAATAAATTCGGGCAGAATGAAGAACTACAAAACCTAATTTTCTGAAATTTCTTCCAAAACAGAAATTGATTGCACTTAATCACTTTTTCCACCTCATAGAGTCCTTAAACATCATTTCCAATCATCATACTTGACCCCATAATCATATTCATATGAAAACAGAAAAATCCCCAATAATTATAAAACTTCACCAATTCAACCAAACTCAAGAAATAATCCATGAAATTGCATCTTATAACACCACAAATCATGAATTGAACATCATTAGAGGAAGGAGAGGTGTTCATCCACCACTCACCTTAGCAAAACAAGAGGGAGAGCTACTTGTCACCTTAGCTTCTCAAACAACTCCACCAAACAACTCACAAACACTAAGTGAAGAGGTTTTATGGAGAAATTTGAAGTTTTAACGGTTGGATCAAGAGATTGAGCAAGAAAATGGAAGGCAAAAGTTGAGGGATTTTTCTTTCTTTTCTCCTTATGTTGCTCGGCCAAGAAGAACCAGAAAATGAAGAAGATTAAGCTAGTTTATAAGGTAAGAAGGTAGGAAAAATAAGGATTAATTTCCACCACAAGTTTGGCTAACACTTGGTCTAATTTCAACCACACAAATTTTCTCTTTCCTTGTTTTTTTTCTTTGCCTTAAATTTCGGCCAATAGGATGGCCAAGAGGGGGAAGATATTTTGCTCCATTAATGATAAACTTGTATGGCAAGAAAGTGGAATCAAGTGGTGCATTTAACCGGTAGTGCGTGGGTCCCACGTTCAAAATACGCTTTTAATTTCTCAAAAACTAACCGATACTAGAAAAATTATTTTAAAACTATCTTTGCTCATAACCTTTATCTGGGGAATTTTTCTAATAAAGAAAATGTAGAAAAAGCGGGCGATTAAATAAAATAAACTCTAGAAAATTAGAAAATTTTCGGGTTCTCAAACTCATTTTTTTTTTCGGGGCGTCACAATTGCATTCTTTTCCGCATTTTCTTTATTAGGAAAATTTTCTAGAAAATTTTTATGAGTAAATATAGTTTTTAGATGATTTTCCTAATATCGGTTAGTTTTTGAGAAATTAAGAGCGTATACCGGACGTGGGACCCGCTAGTGCGAAAAGTTCGGTAAAATTCGGCCAATTAGGTTAAGTGTTGGATACCGGGTTTATTTTAGCAGGTGTTAAGAGATAACTAGAGGCTATTAAATGAGTTGGTGTGAGAGGGACAAAAGGATAGCCATGCATTAAATGGAGTGACAAGTGTCACTTGGAGATTCAATCTTGGATTTTGACCACTATTCACCATTTTACCAAATAAACCAAAAATTGACCAAAAATCACCTTCATTTCAAGCTCCTTGTGGCCGGCCCTCTTAAGGAAGAAAAGAAAAGAAAAGCTCTCAAATTTCTTGCTCCAATCTTGCTCAATCCAACAAACCGACCGTTTAATCTTGAATTTTCTCCATAAAAACCCTTAGTTTAGTGATTGTGAGGTGATTAGTGAAGTGGTTTGGAAGGCTAAGGTGCTAAGTGGTCTCCTTTCTTGAGTTGATAAGGTGAGTAGCTAAGGAACTCCTCTTTTATTCTTGATGATGTTTAATTAGTGGCTTGTGGTAGTCTAAGAGGTGATTTTGTGGGCTATTTCATGATTTTGGTTGAGATTGGTGAAATTTTCAATTTATTCATGATTTTTCTGTTTTTATATGTTTAATATTGATTGGCCATGGATGATGGTTGGGAATGATCTAGAATGAAACTATGGTGCATAAATTGTGGCTATTTGCGGAAAATTTCCGCTTTGAAAGGAAATTTCGGAGTTAGGGTTTCAATTAACTCCATTCTGCCCGGTACTGTTTTCCCTAGTTAGAGGCTGAATTATCCTTGGGTTAAAACATGAAAGTTGTAGAGAATGATGTTTTAGAGTTTCCTACAAAATTTCAGCCCAATCAGAGCAATGTAGCCTGTGAAAAGACTGAAATACCCCTGCTGCCCTGTTTCTGTCCGAAACTGATAATCCGCTTCTGTAATTGGTTAGTTTGACCTGGAATACTATGGATTTGGTTGTCGATATCTTTCTTAAGAAATATAGCCTGGTATCTTAGCTTTCGGATGGCTTTGGAATCACTTGAATTGGACTTTGGTAGCCTGAATTATGGTTATATAACCAGAATGCGGTTCGCTAACCTGTTTATGCGGTTCTGGTTTGGTACATTGAAATTTTGACTTAGTTGCACTACAAACTGGACTAAGTGGCCTTCTTCAACATTGTAGCCCTTTATTTTAGCTTTGAAACGGTGCATATTTCACCTCTATCCGATAATCGTAGTGCCGGTTGTGTCCAATACGCTAAACGACGTCAAAACTGTTTTTGGGTTTTAGGGCTTAACGTTCATTTCCGGACTTTCCCTAGCTTACTTTGGTACTTATACGTTCTAATGGAGCCTTATTTTTGGTAGTATGTGGATTTGGTTTATGACTCGTATTCGAGTCTCATTGTGCTTGTTTGAATGTTTTAGGGCGTGACGGTGATTCAAGACGCTCTTTGGGCGGAAGTTTATGAAATTTCATTTGCTTGCTTGGTGAGTGTACTACTCACTTGCTTGTTACTATGTGGCTTTGTTACACTTGAACTTGATGCCTTGAATGCTTATTTGCACCGTTGAAACTGATTAAAGTGAGGGTGTACTTGATCACTCTCACCCTTTTGTCTTATATATGACTGTTTACTGTGGTACTTGAATGGTACATGAAATACTGGATTTGGTGTCGTTTGGACGAGTATCCAACGGCCATTACTGTTACTACTGAGCTCAACCCCATTGGTAGTCGATTGAATCGAGCCGGCGAGGGCTTGGTCGTGAAAATTGACGAGCCATGGGGACTGTTATATGGAATCTTGTAGTATGAGACTCTCGATTCCGGTATACTCGAGTATTACCAAATTTAAACTGTTTGGAGTTCGGGCCCGGTAGGGGTATGTTGGGTGGAAGGAATGGAAGTAAAGTGGAGTCTACGTTTGGTTACACTTTGTACATTGACGGAGGGTCAATGAGATACGATCAAGTATGGCGAGCGAGGAAAGGGGCTCTTGAGAGCCGTCCGTATCCTTTTACCATTGTTATTGATATGTGACTTTATTTAGCTTTCTTCTTGAATGATTTGGGATTGATCGACTCCATGTATAATTGAACTTCCTTGCTTGAGTGAAAGTATCTCACTGGGCGTAAGCTCACTCCATTAAATTTTTGTTTTCCTTACAGGGAACCACTTTTGGGGACTATGATGTTTTGAAGCATGAGTTGAGTTAGTTTTAATATATTTTGTAAACCTCCTCGATAGTTGGAAAAACCCTAAATGTATTTTGATCTAATTATCTTCCTTTTGTTTTGTAAATTACAAACATATGTGTATAACACTGTTTAACCCTGTTTATGTGTCCTATTTGGTTTGGAAATGTTTTTTCGAGTTATATGACATGGCACCCACTATTCATCGACGGTTTTGATTTTCGTTTGGCCACTTTACGATTTTGACTTGTTTGAGCGCGCTTTTATTTCCCGAAACGTTTTATCGTGTTTAACTGCACCGTTAGTCCTGGCGAGAGCTGGGCAGGCAGTCCGCTAACCTCTTTGGTTCGTCTTAGGGGAAGGTGGGGCTGTCACAGGTGGTATCAGAGCCTAGGTTTGAATTGGCCTGGGCGTGTTACAAATGCTCGACTTGAGGATTACTTTGATTGTGTCCCTTAAGAGTATTTATGCTTATTTACTCTTTTGGTGTAGGATGGACGGACATAGTGGGCCGAGTGGTAGCCCTACTGGGGAGCGACCCCGGGGAGTGCTCATGACGATTAAGTACCAGATTCGGCCAAGAGGGGCCGTCATCTGTTGGAGCCCGGCTAACCGCCTCCGACGTTGTGAGTGTCGTCACACTTACGCCTACCCCAACACCGTTGTGTTGGCCGTGGTAGAGGAACGAAAGGAGTTGGCGAAGGATAACGCTAGGCTTGAGGCCGAGGTGAACCAACTAAGGGCAGCTAACTAGAAACAAGCCGAGCGAATTAAGGAGCTAGAGTACGACGTGATCGAAGGTCAAGATAGGGTGGACGACCTTTGCGCCCAACTTGGAGAGGCCCGTGAGCGTATGACTAAGCGAGTTAGGAAAGTTAGGGTTCGAGCCGAGTCGATCTTGAACCTTTGCGACGATGTGCTCGAGGAGGAGAGCGACGAGGCTTCGTGTGCGGGGGGTGAGGCTGGAGGTGAATCCACGCCGTTTGCCGAGTCCACTAGCCCGACGACGGACTAGGTCGTGACTCCTAGGGTCTTTTGGATGGTTTTGTTTTCTGTATATAGGACGGATAGGGGGAAGAGCCTTAGCTAGCCGTTTTGTACGTTTGGATTAGCTATGTGTATATTATTTTTGATGAGGCCATTCCCTTATGGATTGTCTATGTTTGTACTTGACTGACTGCTAATGTGTGACTGTTTGATGTTATTTTGTATTGTATACATGTTAGAGTGTGGAAGGCTTTTGATTTCTTACTTATCATTATCTTTAATGTATAGTTACGTTTGCCTAGATTGACTTAGACTGATGGAAGGCACTCGTAGTAGTCGGGGACGTGCGCGCGGGAGTAGGCAACCCACGTCGGACAGGGGCGCCGGGAAAACTTCGCCTGGACCTAACCCTGAACCTAGGGTTGACCCTAACGTCCAAATAGCTGCTGCTATGCAGCAAATGACTAATTTACTGGCCCAAGTGGTGCAGCAATAGGGTCAAAACCCTAACCCTAACCCTGGAAACCCTGGCAACCACGTCGAGAGCGAGGACAGAGCTCTTGAAAGATTCCAAAAGTTTGCTCTACCCAAGTTCATTGGGGGGCCCGATCTAGATATAGCCGAAAGGTGGCTCGAGAAGATGGTGGATATTTTTGCTGCCTTGCACTACACCGAAGAAAGGCAGGTGACTTTTGCCGTCTTTCAGCTAGAAGGGGCGGCCCGTTCCTAGTGGAACGTCATACGGCAGAAGTGGGAACGGGAGCAAACGCCTCGGACCTGGGTGAACTTCATGCGAAATTTTTCCCTCCTCTAGTCCAGGAACGAAAGGAAGATGAGTTTATCCGACTTCGCCATGGGGCCCAGTCTGTAGCGGAGTATGAGAGTCAGTTCACCCGCCTATCCAAATTTGCTCCTGAGCTGATCATGACCGAGCAGCGGCGAATAAGGCGTTTTATCCAGGGTCTGAACGTAGAAATTCAGAAAGACCTCGCGGTGGCCCAGATTAACGCTTTTAGCGAGGCCGTCGAGAAGGCGCAACGAGTGGAAAGCGCTAGGCTCCAAGTAAGGAACTTCCAGGTAAAGAAGTGAGGCTTTCTTGAGAGCAGTTCAGGACAGGGGGAGAAGAGTGCTCCTCCCAAGTACGGACGGGGGTCTGGAGGTGGACGGCAGACAGGAGTAGGCAGAGGGACTCCGTCTAGAGGTGGCCAAGCTGGGCGAGGCCAAAGAGGAAATTTTCAGGGAGGCTCAGCTTCAGCACCTCGCGGTCCCTGTGGGCATTGTGGGAAGCCAAGCCACACGGAAAAGAATTGCTGGAGGAAGGAAGGGAAATGTTTACGCTGCGGGAGTGCCGACCACCAATTGGCCACTTGTCCGGTCCTAAAACAAGATGGAAAGGGGAGCCAACAACCGCCGAGGACCAATTCTGGACCAACTAAGGGAGATAGGACGAAACCTAAGGTCGCAGCTCGAGTGTACTCATTAGAGCCCCAACAAGTCCCAGATTCCTCTGAGGTCGTAGAAGGCACGATCCCTATATTCCACCGTTTTGCAAAGGTTTTAGTAGATCCCGGTGCCACCCATTGACATAAAACCTGCTAGTTTACCTTACGACCTAGAAGTTAGTACGCCTACGGGGATCATTGCTTGGTTACTAGTATGGTGTATAAGGACTGCGAGGTTTGGGTAGGAGAGAGGAAGTTGTTAGGGGATTTGATAAGCCTGTCCATTAATGGGTATGATGTGATTTTGGGCATGGACTGGTTAGCCAGGTATAATGCGCAACTAGATTGTAAGAAGAAGGTGGTAGAATTCCGCATTCCTGGGGAGGCGACCCTAAGGTTAGATATAAGGGGAAGGTTAGCTTCATCTGCCCTGATTTCAGGCATTCGGGCTAGAAAATTGCTAAGTAAAGGGGCACAAGGATTTTTAGCCTTTCTAATCAACACCCCCACGGATAAATTGAAGGTAGAGGATGTGCGCATAGTACGGGAATTTCCGGATGTATTC
>NW_020861378.1:0-69905 GCF_003713205.1 Coffea eugenioides
GTTATTGGTTTGATAAACGTTGACGGAGTGTCAACCACCCGCGAGATGTCCGAGCTACGTGGATCTGGCTTTTGGAAGCCATTGTATCCTTGAATTGGATTGTTACTTCTTAACTTGCACTCCAAGCATTTGTGAGGACCCGTAAATTTCCCTAATTTTATATTATTTATTTTATTTCCTCGTGTGCATTTTTTTTTTCATTATACCCTACTATTTCAATTTTCCAGAGATTTTATAAGTGAATAGAGTTTTTAAATCATTTTCCTAGTTTATAAGTGTATTATTGACGTGGGACCCGCTAGTGCGGTAAATGCGATATATTTTTGACAATTTGTTGGAGTTTTGTATCAAGTGATATTATTTTACAAGGTACTGGGATACAATTAGAGGTTAGCTAGATAAATTACCATTGGTAGACAAAGGATGAGAATGAAACCCTAAGGTGCCATTTGTTACAAAATCATTGGAAGTTGGACTTTGACTTAAGACCATCTTATCTTTTATTTAACCAATTTTGACCAAGAACCCTCTTCATTTCTTCCTGGCTTGGCCGAACAAAGGGAGAGGAAAAACCAAGAGAGTTCCTCATCTTCAACTTCAATTTTTAGCCCAAATCTTGAGTTCCAACCACTAGTATCTCAAATTACTCCATAAAAACTTCTTGCTAGGAAGGATTAGAGGTGTTGGTGGAGTGATTTTTGAGGGGGAAGTACTAAGCTATCATCTTTCTAGTGTTTCTAAGGTAACTTGTCAAGAAACCCCTCATTTACTTCTAATAATTGTATAGTAGTGGTTTATAGTTGTTAAATACGTAGTTTTGTGGGAGATTTCTTGGTTTAAAGTAGTATTATGGTAATTTTCAATTTTATGGTGATTTTTCTGCCCTCATGTGATGAGTAATGGTTGTTCATAGAATGATAGCTTTATATGGTGTAAAATGAAGCTTTGGTATGCTAGATTTGGTTGCCTAAAGAAATTTCAGCTAGGGTGCAAGAATTTCAGTTTTAGGGTTTCAATCTGCCCTGTTTTTACATTGCATGTTCGTCTAGGAGAGAGACCGAAATCAGCCCTTGCTTCAAAACATGCAAAGTTGTAGGTAATTGAGTTAGCTATCTTCCTGTAAAATTTTAGCTCAATCGGAGACTGTAGCCTATGAAATGACCGAAATACCCTTGACTGCCCACAAGTTTTGTTTCGCGGACAGTTTTCTGTTTTCTCTAAGATTTCGATTTTTGACCATGAAAATGCATGATTGGGCTTTGGGGGTCTTCATAATAAATGTAGGTATATGTCTTAGCTTCGAAACGCCATAAGATTTGTCTCAATCCGATAAATGTAGCTTCAGTTGTGGTTATTATACTGAAAGGGGTGTTTTATAGTCTATGATTTGTATGTGAAATTGTGGTTGATTGGAGTTGGGATTGGTGATGAAATGTAGGATGGAAAATAAGGAATTTAAGGGGAGATGCTGTCCAATTTTCTAGGCCGTTTGATTCCTTTAATCTGGAGTTGCATTGTGGTAGAATGAGGGGGTTTGGGGTGTTTGTAACCCTTGTACCAACTGTTATCCGTTTGCTCAAAAATCGCATTTTATTCTTTTGTACTAGTATATAACTTGGAGAGGCACCTGACTAGTAATCGAGCCTCACTTGTGCATCATGTTTACTCGATTTTGGATGTGGAAACTTCAACTGCTTTACCTTTGTTATTCTTAGGGTTTCACGGTGATTAAGGCCACTTTGGGTGAAAATTTTGAAGTACCTGTATTTGAACTGGTGAGTGTACCACTACCCTAATTTGTTGCTTATCTGGCTATCTGTGACTTCTGTATACTCTGTATGAAACGAGGGTGTACTTTATCACTCTCGTTTCTCTTGTCTGTTTACTTTGTTTCCTGCATACTGTATAAGTCTGTATTTACTCTCTGTATCTGTTATCTGTATCTGTTCTCTGTATAAGTCTATGACCTCTGAGCTCAAAACCTGTGGCTGGTTACTCGAGTCGAGCCGGCAAGGGCCAGGTCGATTAGATAACGAACCACGGTAGTCTCTTTCTAGGAATTTTTGGGTATTGAGACTCTTGATTCCGGTATACTCGAGTATTACCATTGTGTTCTTGTTGAGGTGTTCGGGCCCGGTAAGGGGTATGTTTGGTGGACGGAATTTGGCGTAAAGTGGGGTCTACGGACATGGTTGCTCTCTATACATTGACGGAGAGTCAACGAGTTTGGATCAAGTACTGCAAATGGAAATCTGGCTCCTGAGAGCCACCTGTATGATACGTTCCTCGATCAACACGTTTCGAGACACGTAGCACGTTTGCCCAAGGATCTAGCGAGAATGTCCAACGCTTGGAATTGCGGGATCTAGAACCAAACGGACGACACGATTTGATTCAAGACGGTAGACGACACTCCGATGAAGGTGAATACTCCAGGGGAATAGGTCGGTAGAACAATCTAGGACAGGACGCAAGACTGCTCAAAACCCTTGCCAAAGCAAGTAAAGGGGTCGAATCTCTCTCTCAAGAAGAATCGAAAATATGCAAAACTTTATTGATAAAACGTCTACCCTAAAACCTTACAAAGCAAGCCTATTTATAGGCTAAAGTGACTGAAACCCTAAAGGGACTAGGAAAGGGAAAAGTCGGCCCATGGTCTTGGGACAAGATGGGCCGGCCCATGCTCTTACTTAAACACTAATCAATTGCTAAATAACTACTAAGGCCTAAGGCCCTATTCGGCCAACTCATTTGGAGGCCCACTTGAGTCTTCATGGGCTTGGGTCATGGTGTAGATAACTCGATTAAAATCCTTCAAGCCTTCAATATCTCTATGGACTCCATGTTGGTTTTGGACAATTCGAACAAGGGCTTGGAGGGATTCTTTGAAGAGCTTGGCTCGTGCACGTGTGACTGGGCCCAATGGAACTCGGACTGGGTCATTACTTGGGCTAAGGTCCGTGCACACATCAGTCCCCTCCACTTGAGCAGGATTTGTCCTCAAATCTGGATGGAAATGAATGACATGAACAAGGGTTGGTATCATGGCTCCAGTGGCTCCTCTTGTTCGTATCATTCCCCCCCTCTTGAAAGCAATTTGCCCACAAATTGAAGCACGAATGGTGACAAGACGAGTTACATGCCTTCGACTCAATCTTGTTATGATGGCTACAGATGGCATCCAATGCAAAGCCCATGGGCTAAGTTGGAACATAACCCTTGTCGAACCTTGAATCTCACAAACCATCTTCAATGTATGCTCAACTTGATCGTTTGTGGTCATGAGGTAAGGGTCCTCAAAGTGGTATGAAGTGTATCCCATGAAATCGAACTCCGGCTCTAACACACTTGCAAGGCACCAAGGCGGATTTGGTGATGTTGGAGCTTCATGTGGACTAAGAGCAAGATGAAAATCATAATGGTCATTGAGGTACTTGTTCTTTAAACGAATCCTTGGTACACAACGATCCCCAAAATGTGGAGTGTTCCCTTCAAGACGAGCTCGAATCAACTCCCCTTTGGTGTGGACTGATTTGAGTTGACATTGTTCCATGAATGGATACCAACGGGGTTTAACTCTTGGAGTGCCAACTCCATGGAGGCTTGCAAAGTCTACAATTGATTTTGGAATGGAACACACCAAGATCAACTCAACTTGCCTTTGCTTGATCTGTATAAAAGTAGAAACACTAAACAAAGCGAAGGTAAGTTCGTTAGGAAAATAATAGGCCTTCACCGGGTTGCTCAAGATCAGCCCACTTTCTCTCTTTTCTTCCTTTTTACCACCCATCTCATTAGATTTTTCCATCTCTTTTTCTAGTTCAACAGCTGACCCTTTCATCTCATTACTTTCAACTCCCTCGGGTTTTACCTCTTCAGGCACAATTCCCTCATCTAGCTTTTTCTCCATTCTATAACGCTCAAGCTCACTTTTCATGCATGCTAGATCAATACAAAGTTGGTCATAAGTAAGTGATACAAGTGCAAGACGACGACTATTAAATAAGAAGGAATACTTATTAGTATGTCCGTCATATTTAATTTCTCGCCTCGACATCCATGCTTTGCCCAACAACAAATGTGTCACTTGAATTGGGACTACATCACACAACACCTCATCCACATATTTGCCGATGTGAGTAGGTACAAGTGTGTGCTTAGTAACCCAAACATCACCATGAGTGCTCGTCAACTTGTACGGTTGAAGATGATCAATGGTTGGAAGATTTAATTTCTCAACCATGATAGCGCTTGCAAGGTTGACTTCACAACTCCCATCAATGGCCAAGATACAAATTTTATCTTTGACACCGCAACGGGTATAAAACCAACCAAGCAACTGAGATTTGACGAGGTCCAATTGCTCATCTACACCACGTAATGCCACTTCTTTGACTCCCTTAGGATCAGGAAGACAATGTTGTGGGCTAGCTTTTATGCGTCTTGTATTCGCCATGACGTATGAGGGAACCTGCAAAAAGTTAGCAACGAAACCGAAGATATTGCCTTTCACGCTCCCTTACGTGTATCCACTCGCACTCGTGTATATGGATGTCACTCTAATGGACTTACCAAATACCTTTACCTGTTGGGTTAGGTAGTTGAGAAAGGCCGCTCAAGTCCAATAATTGTCGCCAACTTTTTCCACAAGAGTAACCAAGAAGGTAAGACACAAATATGGGTGCAAAATGAAGCGGAAATGGACGACTTTGAAAGGCCAATAATGGCGGACAGAAATGGAAGTGCGCCAATGGGGACACAAAAGAAAGAAACCCTAGCTTCCTAAAATGTAGGAGTGGGTTCCTAGAATGTAGGAGAGTATTCCTAAAATGTAGGAGAGAATGTAGGAGAGTGTTCCTAAAATGTAGGAGAGAATGTAGGAGAGTGTTCCTAAAATGTAGGAGAGAATGTATGAGAGTATACCTGAAATGTAGGAGAGAATGTAGGAGAAAATGTAGGAGAGTGTTCCTAAAATTTAGGAGAGAATGTATGAAAGTATTCCTAAAATATAGGAGAGGATGTAGGAGAGTATTCCTAAAATGTAGGAGAGAATGTAGGAGAGTGCCCCAAAATATAGGAGAGAATATAGGAGAGTGTCCAAGTGAAACAAAGAAACCCTAGCCGCAAGTAGACATCCTAGCCGCAAGTAGAAAACCCTAGCCGCAAGGATAACCCTAGCAAGAGAAGGAAACCCTAGCAAGATAAGGAAACCCTAGCAGCCGTCAAGTTATTGTTCTTGCTGCCCAAGCGACAACCAATTAACGAGACAGATTTGGGAGCAACGTTGAAACACCAACAACCAGAATTTTTGATGCACAAACGACTCAAACGCAAGAAACAAGTTGTGGACAGAAATTATCAACAAACTAGACACAACACAAAGGAGATAACACACTAACAGATTTTGTGTTCGGATGAACAGTAACGTAAACATTGTCGGATGAACAGTACGATGAACAGTGACATTTTTTTGTTTTTTTTTGTAAAACAAGGCAGCGGAAACAAGGAAAACTACGACAAAACTACGGATATAACGGAAGATACCTCAACCACAGCTCTGATACCAACTGATACGTTCCTCGATCAACACGTTTCGAGACACGTAGCACGTTTGCCCAAGGATCTAGCGAGAATGTCCAACGCTTGGAATTGCGGGATCTAGAACCAAACGGACGACACGATTTGATTCAAGACGGTAGATGACACTCCGATGAAGGTGAATACTCCAGGGGAATAGGTCGGTAGAACAATCTAGGACAGGACGCAAGACTGCTCAAAACCCTTGCCAAAGCAAGTAAAGGGGTCGAATCTCTCTCTCAAGAAGAATAAAAAATATGCAAAACTTTATTGATAAAACGTCTACCCTAAAACCTTACAAAGCAAGCCTATTTATAGGCTAAAGTGACTGAAACCCTAAAGGGACTAGGAAAGGGAAAAGTCGGCCCATGGTCTTGGGACAAGATGGGCCGGCCCATGCTCTTACTTAAACACTAATCAATTGCTAAATAACTACTAAGGCCTAAGGCCCTATTCGGCCAACTCATTTGGAGGCCCACTTGAGTCTTCATGGGCTTGGGTCATGGTGTAGATAACTCGATTAAAATCCTTCAAGCCTTCAATATCTCTATGGACTCCATGTTGGTTTTGGACAATTCGAACAAGGGCTTGGAGGGATTCTTTGAAGAGCTTGGCTCGTGCACGTGTGACTGGGCCCAATGGAACTCTGACTGGGTCATTACTTGGGCTAAGGTCCGTGCACACATCACTGTATCCTTCCTATATTAAATCACAGTGTCAACTGCTTTACTTTATATCTGGTATGTGTATCTGATTGGTTAAATGTGAAATGCCATGATTTATATCTGGTATGTGTATCTGACTGGTTGCTCTCTATGCATGTGTATCTGATTGGTTTACAAGGATTGCGAAGTTTGGGTAGGAGAGAGAAAATTGTTAGGGGACTTGATTAGCCTGTCCATTAAGGGGTATGATGTGATTTTGGGTATGGACTGGCTAGCTAAGTATAATGCCCAACTAGATTGTAAACAGAAGGTGGTAGAGTTCCGTATTCCTGGGGAAGCGACCCTGAGGTTAGATATAAGAGGAAGATTAGCCTCATCTGCTATGATTTCGGGCATTCGAGCTCAAAAATTGTTAAATAGAGGGGCACAAGGATTTTTAGCATTTCTAATCAACACCCCCACAGATAAAGTGAAGATAGAGGATGTGCACATAGTAAGGGAATTTCCGGATGTATTCCCTGATGAGTTAGTAGCTCTACCTCCGGAAAGAGAGATAGAATTCAAAATAGACCTGCTACCGGGAACCTCACCTATCTCAAAAACCCCGTACCGAATGGCCCCTGCGGAGCTCAAGGAGCTGAAATTACAATTACAGGACCTTTTAGAGCGGGGGTTCATTCAAGAGAGTGGGTCTCCGTGTGGAGCCCCTGTACTGTTTGTGAAGAAAAGGACGGTGGTTTGAGGATGTGTATCGACTATCGGGGCCTGAATAATATTACGGTTAAAAATAAGTATCCACTGCCCCACATAGATGAGTTGTTTGACCAGTTGCAGGGAGCGGTGGTCTTCTCGAAACTGGATCTCCGCCAAGGGTATTACCAGTTATTAATCAGGAAGGAGGATATTCCGAAAACCGCTTTCAACTCGAGATATGGGCATTACGAGTTCGCAGTTATGCCCTTTGGACTAACCAATGCCCCTGCCGCCTTCATGGATTTAATGCATAGGGTTTTTAAGCCCTACCTGGATCGATTTGTCGTAGTCTTCATCGACGACATTCTGGTTTATTCCAAGACACGTGAAGAGAATGAGCAGCACTTGAGGATTGTCTTACAAACCCTAAGAGACCATCAACTGTACGCCAAGTTCAGCAAGTGTGACTTTTGGCTGGAGAAAATTTCTTTTCTGGGACACGTAATTTCTCAAGAGGGTATTTCAGTTGACCCGGCGAAAGTAGAGGCTGTGACTAATTGGAAGAGGCCAGAAAATTCCACCGAGGTGCGCAGCTTTCTAGGGCTGGCTGGATATTACCGGTGTTTCATCAAGAACTTTTCCAAACTGGCCGGTCCCCTATCCGACTTGACGAAGAAACATGGTCGGTTCATTTGGAATGCCCGAAGTGAGACAAGTTTTCAAGAGTTAAAGAAAAGATTGACCATGACTCCAGTTCTAGTCTTGCCTAACGGAGTTGACGGGTTTGTCGTTTACACCGATGCGTCACGGGAAGGTCTAGGGTGTGTGCTGATGCAGAACCGAAATGTGATATCTTTTGCCTCGAGAAAGTTAAAACCCCACGAGCAGAACTACCCAACCCACGATCTGGAGTTAGCCGCAGTTGTTTTTGCTCTGAAGAAATGGAGACACTACCTATATGGGGTTACCTTTGAGGTTTACTCGGACCATAAGAGTCTTAGGTACCTCTTCTCACAGAAGGAATTGAACATGAGGCAACGACGGTGGATGGAATTTCTGGAGGATTACGACTGTACCATCAACTACCATCCAGGAAAGGCGAACGTAGTGGCCGATGCTTTGAGTCGAAGGTTCAAATAGCAGGGTTGATGATCAAAGAGTGGGATTTGCTAGAATCCGTTTGTGAGTGGAAACCCTGCCTTGGGAGTCATAGGGTGAGTTTTGCCAATGTTAAAGTGACCTCCACTCTACTGGAACGCATTAAAGAAGCGCAAAAGGAGGATTTGATGGTACGGAAGTGGGGAGAGAAAGTGGGAAAAGGAGAAACAACTGATTTCAATTTTAGTCCTGAGGGTATTTTAAAATACCGAAACCGAATAGTGGTGCCGAAGGATGAAGCGTTGAAAACGGAGATTCTAGAGGAAGCCCATCGGTCCAAGTATACAATCCATCCGGGTAGTAGCAAGATGTATCAGGACCTGAAAGGAACCTATTGGTGGGACAATATGAAGAAGGAAATCGCTCTGTACATGCAAAAATGTCTCGTTTGCCAACAGGTTAAGGCGGAGCATCAAAAACCATCGGGCTTGTTACAACCCCTTGAGATACCCGAGTGGAAGTGGGAAAACATCACCATGGATTTCGTTTCAGGTTTGCCGCGAACGCAACGAGGACACGATGCCGTTTGGATGATCGTCGATCGATTAACCAAGTCGGCCTATTTCTTGCCGGTAAACATGAAGTATTCCATGGACAAGTTGGCTCAACTGTACATGGACGAAATTGTAAAGCTACACGGTGTTCCTGTGAGCATCGTCTCTGATAGAGATCCTCGGTTCGTATCTCGGTTTTGGCAGAAATTCCAAGAAACTCTAGGGACTAAACTCAATCTAAGCACCACTTATCACCCTCAGACGGATGGACAATCGGAGAGGACAATCCAAACTCTCGAGGACATGCTACGGACTTGCATTCTGGATTTTGGAGGCAACTGGGGTCAACACATGACCTTAGTAGAGTTTGCGTACAACAACAGCTACCATTCGTCGATTCAAATGGCTCCATATGAAGCACTATATGGAAGAAAATGCCGGTCACCGATCTACTGGGATGAAGTTGGCGAGAGAAAAGCATTAGATCCAGCAACTATTCCCTGGATGGAGGAAGCTCGAGAAAAGGTTAAGTTGATACGACAACGACTCCAAACCGCTCAAAACCGACAAAAGAGCTACGCAGACAATCGAAGGAAAGAGTTGGAGTTCGAAGTTGGAGACCGTGTTTTCCTCAAGGTTACACCGTTACGGAGCGTCACGGCGGGTAGAGGAAAGAAATTGCAACCGAGGTTCGTCGGACCTTATAAGATTCTCCAAAGAATAGGTACGGTAGCGTATCGGTTAGAGCTGCCATCTAGTCTCTCTCGAATTCACGACGTTTTCCACGTTTCGATGCTTAAGAAGTACTATCCCGACCCGTCCCATATCTTACAGCCAGAGGAAATCGACATAGATGAATCGCTTGCTTACGAAAGAAACCTGTCCAAGTGCTTGACCGGAAAATCAAAGAGCTGAGAAACAAGAAGATTTCGTTGGTTAAGATACTGTGGAAAAACCAGGGGGTAGAGGAAGCTACCTGGGAAGTGGAAGAAGAAATGCGAAAGAAATACCCTGAACTTTTCGTGAGTTAAGGTGAGAAATTTCGAGGGTGAAATTCTTTTAAGGGGGAGAGAGTGTGAGACCCCGTAATTTTCTCATTTTCTAGGTTTTATTATATTCAATGGCATGTTTTTCTGCATTTTCATTATTAGGAAAATTTCTAGATAATTTTTATGAGTAAATATAGTTTTTAGGTGATTTTTCTAGTATCGGTTAGTTTTTAAGAAATTAAGAGTGTATACCGGACGTGGGACCTACTAGGGCGAAAAGTTCGGAAAAATTCGGCCAGTTAGGTTAAGTTTTGGATACTGGGTTTAATTTAACAGGTGTTAAGAGATAATTAGAGGTTACCAAGTGAATTGGTGTGAGAGGAACAAAGAGATAGAGATGCATTTAATGAAGTGACAAGTGTCACATGGAGAATAAGTCTTGAGTTATGACTACTATTCATCCTTTTACCATTTAAATCAAAAATTGACCAAAATTCACCCTTATTTCCAAGCTTCTTGGCCGGCTCTTTCTCAAGAAAAAAGAAGAAAAACTACTCAATTTTCTTACCTTCAATCTTGCTCAATCTTTCATTCCAACCGGTTAATCTTCAAATTACTCCATAAAACCTATTAGTTTAGGGGTATTTAGGTGATTGGTGAAGTTGTTTGGAAGCTTAAGGTGCTAAGTGGTCTCTTTTCTTTGGTTACTAAGGTGAGTAGTGAAGGAACCCCTCTCCTCTATCTAATGATGGTTAATTCATGACTTGTGATAGCTTAAGGGATGTGATTAGATGTTATTTCTTGATTTTGGTGGAGATTGATGACATTTTCTATTTAATCATGATTTTTTTTATTTAATATGATTCATATGGTGTGGCTTTGTATGATGATGGGAATTGATCTAGAATGAAGTTAGAAGGTGTAAATTGTGGTTAATTGCAGGAAATTTCTGTTTTGGAAGGAAATTGTGAAAGTTAGGGTTTCAATCCCCCTCATTCTGCCTGGCACTATTCATCATAGTTAGAGGCCGAATTAGCCTTGGATTAAAACATTAAAGTTGTAGGGAATGATATTCTAGAGATGCCTACAAAATTTCAGGTCAATCGGAGTAGCGTAACTTATGAAAAGATAGAAATGCCCCTGCTGCCCTGTTTCTACCCGAACTTGGTAAGCAGCTTTGGTAATTGGTTAATTTGATTTTAAAAATGCTTCTGATTTGGTTATTGACGCCTTCTGATGAAATGTATCCTGGTGTCTTAGCTTTCGGATGGCTTTGGAATCACTTGATTTGGACGTAGGTAGCCTGACTTATGATGTTTGAACCAGAATGCAGTTTGTTCACCTATTTTTACGGTTCTGGTTTAGTATATTGAATTTTTGACCTGGTTGCACTAGAAACTGGACTGAGTAGCCTTCTTCAACATTGTAACCCTACCTCTTAGCTTCGAAATGGTGTATCCTGCACCTCCATCCGATAATCGTAGTGCCAATGGTGCCAAAACCGTAAAATGATGTCAAAAACTATTTTTATGGTTTAGAGCTTAATTCCATTTCCGGATTTCCCTGGTTTACTCTAGTGCTTATACATTCTTATGGAGCCCTATTTTGGTGGTATTTGGAATTGGTTTATGACCTGTAATCGAGTCTTATTGTGCTTATTTGAATGTTTTAGGACGTGACGGTGGTCCAAGACGCTCTTTGGGCGGAAGTTTATGAAATATCATTTGCTTGCTTGGTGAGTATACTACTCACTTGTTTGTTTACAATGTGGCTTTATTATATTGAACTTGATGCCTTGAAAGCTTATTTGCACTGTTGAAATTGATTAAAGTGAGGGTGTACTTGATCGCCCTCACCCCTTTTGTATTATATACGACTGTCTACTGTTTCACTGTGGTACTTGAAATGTACATGGAAAACTGGATTTGGTGTCGTTTGGACGAGGATCCAACGGCTTTTACCGTTACTACTGAGCTCAGCCCCATTGGTAGTCAATTGAATCGAGCCAGCGAGGGTTTGGTCGTGAAAATCGACGAGCCATGGGGACTGTTGTATGGAATCTTGTGGTATGAGACTCTCGATTCCGGTATACTCGAGTATTACCACATTATACTGTTTGGAGTTCGAATCCGGTAGGGGGATGTTGGGTGGAAGGAATGGAAGTAAAGTGGAGCCTACGGTTGGTTACTTGTAAACATTGACGGAGGGTCAATGAAGTCCGATCAAGTATACAAGCAAGGAAAGGGGCTCTTGAGAGTCAACCGTATCCTTTTAACCATGTTGTGAATGTGTGATCTTGGTACTTCATTATTGAACGTTTTATGCCTATATGAACTTGGTTGCTTGAGTGATAGTATCTCACTGGACGTAAGCTCACTCTATTCCTTTTGTTTTCCTTACAGGAATTTGAATACTTTTGGAAAGTTCATGAATGTTGGTTGCCGAGTTGAGCTTGTTGTAACTATCTTTTGAATAGCTCCTTTTGGGCAAAACTCTACGTGCATTTTGGATCCAACCAAAAATGTTGAGTTGTAATTTGCAAACCGTACTTGTATAAACTTGTTGGACAACTTGGGTATGCCCTTTTGGTATGTAAATGCTAAATTTCAAGATGTATATGTTTGATTGATGCGTGGTTGGATTTTGACGTGTCGGTTACTATTCATGGGCTACTCCGTTTTCGTCTTTCTTACTTTGTGATTTTGACTTGTTGAAGCGCGCTTGTGTGTTCCGGAACGTTTAAATCGTATTGAATTGTCCCGTTAGTCCTGGCGAGAGCTGGGCAGGCAGTCCGCTAACCCCTTTGGTTCGCCTTAGGGGAAGGTGGGGCTGTCACAAATAACAAGAAGCACCACAAGGGTTTCAAAAATAATAACCTTAAGGTCCTCCAAAATACATTGCTTACAAACCAAGGAGAAGCGAGTAAACAACTAGTTCCATAATGTATTAATGTCCTTCAAATACAAAATACTTCCAACCCACAATTCAACTTACGTACATTCAAAAGATTAAATATTAGGTACAATCACCAAATACAAACAATAATAATCTTTCCATGTTATGATACAAGATTTCCAACAAGAAACTACCTCGGTCAAGTCTAGCCTTCAAACCCTGTAAGGAAAACAAAGATGTGGGATGAGCTAAAGCTCAGCGAGGTTCCAAGAAAAGCAAGCAATCAATCAGGCATCTTAAACTTCTTATTAAATCATGATCATGCATGTCATATAACAAGCCATATCCAGAGATATCCTTTTCTATCAGAGATATCATTAACTAGCGGCACGATTATGTATTTCATGAAGCAGGCGTTAACAAGCAAGTAATAACAGAATAATGCATGAAACTAGTCTTAACACATAGAACAATTGTGAGGACCCAAAAATTTTCTTATTTATCGAATATTACAAGTTTACTTAAATATTTATTTACTCATTTTCTCCGAATTATTTATTTCGACCATTTAAAGTCCATTTCTATGGAACAACGCCTCTTTTATATTTTTAAAGCGTTTTGTTGGAAAATTCACTTTTCAAAAATTTGTTTAGTTCGGAACAACGAGTGCACGTCTTTCGAGGCTATACTAGAATCGGGAGTGTATTAATATTGGAGAGTTAATAATGATCAATGGTAGATTAAGAAAGGTTAATTGAGGAATTAAAACTCGACTCATGTGAGGACTTGCAAAAATTTACCTATTTTAAACTCCTATTACTAGCTCATTTAATTATTTATTTGGCCAATTGCCCCGAATATTATTTTCTAACCTCTCTAGACCTAATTACATGGGTCTATAACTTAATTTTATTTTTAAAGTGACTCGTTTCAAAATTTAATTTTTGAAAGCTCGTTAAGTGAGAATAGCGAATGCGCGTTTGGAAGCAATAACCGTTTTGAGAGTACTATAAGCTTGGAAAAATTGGAGACTTGTACATTAGTCTTAAAATAGGTAATTTTATACTTAAATATTCAAGTATTAATTAGTGAAGCTATCGTTATAAGAATTTCTTGGAGATTTTGCTTTATCACGCAAAAATCGAAAGTACGCGTTTTTACGCGCGCGATTAAATTGAGGGACTTAAGACCATTATTTTTAGACCATTAAGAGTGAATAATAATAGTATGAATACAAGTGCATTAGAGGTTTAGTGCACTAGTGAAACAAACTTGAGAGGAATCGAGCACAAAACGCGCGCCTACGCGCACTATTTGCGGTTGACTTTTGTGCACAAAATACTTAACCATTAAGTTTCCTTTAAGAAGCTAGCTCCATCAGATTTTTGCCCTCTCTCTTCCCTCCAAAACAGCCGGCCATCAAGAACAAAAAGGAACCAAGAAACTCTTCCATTTTCTTCATCAAATCTTGCTTCATTTCTTACACAAATCAACTCAAATTCACACCACACTTAGCTAATCACTTGGAGACCACATTAAGCTACAAAAGGGGGCTGCTTTCCACAGTTCTCTTTTGGCCGAGCATCTTGGAGAGAAAAAGAAAGAATGCTTCCAACTTGTTTCTTCATTTCTTGCTTGAATCTTGCAAACCTACCGTTTAAATTCCAAATCCCTCCACAAAAGTAAGTTGATAAGCTAGTTGAAGGCCTTTAGTGGAGCCATTTGTGAAGAACAAGCTCTAGCTATCTAGTTTCTTGGAGTTGCCAAGATGAGTAGTCAATATATCTTCCCTTTCATGATAATAATGATCAATTAAGGGTTTTTAGTGGTGAAGCATGTCATTTTGTGGATTATTTCATAAGTTATGGTTGAGTTGTCTAATTTTCCTATTTATTTAGATTTTTTCTGTTTTAATATATAAATAATTGTTTAGTCATGGATTGATGGTTTGTTATGGTGTGAAATGGAGTTTGTATAGGTTAGTTACGATTGTTTGCGGAAAATTTCGGTTTTGTGCAGAAATTTCAGTTTTAGGGTTCCGATTTGCCCTGTTCTGCCCGGTTCTGTTTGACTAGGTTAGAGGCCGAATTAGGCTTAGCACAAAACATGAAAGTTGTAGGAAATGATATTTTATAGGTTTCTGTAAAATTTTAACTCGATCGGAACACCGTAGCATATGAAATGACCGAAATACCCTTGACTGCCTATACGCCCTATTTTCGCGGACAGTTTTCTGTCTTCGTGGAGATTTCAATTTTTGACTCTGAAAATGCATCATTTAGCTTTTGATGTCTTCATAAGAAATGTAGGTATATGTCTTGGCTTCAAAACACCATAAGATACACCTCAATCGGACTTCGGTAGTTATTGTCGTTTAATCATAGTGCGGTTAACTAGTCTGATTGTGAGATGCTGGTTCTGTAATTTGACATTTTGACCTAGATACACTATGAACTGGACTAAGTGGTCTTCATCAAAGTTGTAGACCTTTATCTTAGCTTCGAAACGGTATAAATTTCACCCCAATCTGATAAGCATAGCTTCGGTTGTGTCTGTTCCGCTAAGAGACGTCAAACCTGCTATTTAGCTTTGTCCTTAAAATTTGATTTCTAGTTGCATTCCTAGACTTGCTTTGTATTTGGATGAATTTGAGCCTAGTTGAAGGGCTATTGTATTGAGATTTCTTATGTGTTGAATTGGACTGACTTGAGAAAAAATAATGAAGCCATAAATGGCTGAAAAATAGGTAAATACAGAGGGCATGCTGCCCAAAATTTTAGGGCTACGCGATTCTTTCAAGTTGAGTTGATCTTGGTAAAAATGAAGGGGTTTTGGGAGTTGTTTGTAACCCTAGGACCAACTGTTATTTTTTTACTCAAAAGTCATATTTTTATTCTTCTGTACTAGTACTTAACCTGGAAAGGCGTACGACGTGTAGTCGAGCCTCATTTATGCATTTCATTTACTGGGTTTGTGGATGTGCGAACTATAATTGTTTTATCTTGATTATTTTAGGGTTTCGTGGCTAAAAACTTTTGAAGTATCTGAACTGGAACCGGTGAGTGTACCACTCCCCTCATTTGTTGTTTAACTTGATTTCTGCACTTGCAATCAGTGATCTGAATGACTGTACTATCTGTTTATTTTGTTTGAGATGAAGGTGTACTTTATCACACTCGTTCTCTTGTCTGTCTGTATATCTACTGTCTGTCTGTATGCCTATTTACTGTGTATAATCTGTTATCTGTATCTGAGTCTGTTCGGACGTCGTTTGGAGGTTGGTATCCAATGACCTTTCTGTGACCTTTGAGCTCAACACCTGTGGCTAGTTACTCGAGTCGGGCTGGCAAAAGCCTGGTCGATTAGATCACGAACCACGGTAGTCTGTTCTGGGAATCTTTGGGTATTGAGACTCTTGATTCCGGTATACTCGAGTATTACCATTACTGTTCCTGTTCGGCGTTCGGGCCGGTAGGGGTATGTTTGGTGGACGGAAAATTGGTGTAAAGTGGGGTCTATGGACATGTTGGTTCTCTTTACGTTGACAGAGCGTCAACGGGTTCGGATCAAGTAGTGCAAATGGAAATCTGGCTCCTGAGAGTCACTTGTATCCTTTCTCTTTGAATCACTGTGTCTAACTGCTTTCCTTTATATCTGGTATATGTATCTGCTTGGTTAAACGTGAAAGGCCATGATTTTACCCCTATATGTTTGGTACCTCATTGAGCGTAAACTCACCCCTTTTTGTTACCTTTGTTTTCCTTACAGGGGACAAACTTGGAAATCACAGTTTTGGAAAAAAAGGGTCAAGCTAGTATATATGTCATATTGTTAAGCTCTTTTGAAAATGAAGCCCTAATTGTATTTTGTGTAGTATGAATACCTCGGATTGCACTGTATGTTAATTCGTTCAAGACTCCAATGTAAATATATGTAGTTTCCGATTGTTCGTTTTCTTTGGATCCTATCGCGCGTACTATGTTGGGTTTCTGTGAATCGACTCCGTAGTCCTGGCGAGAGCTGGGCAGGCGGTCCGCCAAACCCTTTGGTTCGTCTTAGAGTGAGGTGGGGCTGTCACACAAAAGGGGGCTGCTTTCCACGATTTTCTTGGGGTAAGGAGAGACCGAAAATTTCTGTCTTGATCATCTGGCAAAGTAAGTGACGATCAACCTTGATAATCTTGATTTATGGAAGTTCTATTGCACATCTAAGCTTATGCATGCATGTGGGTAGCTTGTTTATGTTGGAAAAATTGTTGTGTGGGCTCTATGAACTCCCACTTGGATTGGATGGACTGATTTGATGAATGATGATGCTATTAATGTTGGTTTAGTGCTTAAATTAGTTGAATAATGTTGGGTTGTTGGTAGAAATTCAAGGAAGGTGCAATGAACAAAAGTGACCATTTTACCCCTTCCATGTTCGTGCACTTTGGTGCGAAATTTTGAGGTTCTAATGATTTTTTGTGATGTATACATGTTATATGAATGGTGTAGAAAGTTTCATTGAAAAATAACATGATTTGGTTGGTCAATTGTAGTGATTTCAAAGGTTTAGCAAAACTGGAAAATTTTCATGGATTGCTCAGGCAGTCTTTTTCTTTCGGCCATAACTTTTTACTCCAATGTCGAAATCGAGTGTTGTTTATGGAACTGGAAACTAGACATTCCCATATTTCCAACGGTATAAAATGCACATCCTGATTCCATATGAGTAATCCGTGCCAACCGTTTGAACTTGGCTGCCCTGTTTCATTAGTTCCCTGGAAGGCAGAACATGAACTACAACTTGAGGCTCCAATGTGGACTAGTTGTGGACAGATTTTGAAAATGGTTTCTTCTGAGAAATTGTAGAGTTATGAATGTTTTTTCCAACTCCACCAACCATGTCCAATTTTGAGTTGAATTGAGTGATTTGTGGCCGTATTTTGAAACTGACTTCTTGAAGGAAAACCCTCCTTTTGGGCAGAATTATTACTAAACTTGATTGAGACTTGTTAATTCGAGGTTCTTGGTGTTAATCACCTGCCAAACCTATCTTGGAATGTTTATTAGACCTTGTCTACACCAATGAACCATGTTGAGGGAATTTCCTTGGCCAAATGCTTGAAAACGGAAAAACGGAAGTCCAAGGCGAACTTCTTGGGAATTTAGCGGTTTTATTAACCGACTTTCCATGGGTATTTTTCTATGAAATTTTACAACGGAATAGCCCTTATATGGTAGTATAATACTACCAATTTTGGTACCATTCCGAGTCCGTTTCGATACTCAAACAACGTCCCAAAGTTTGTAACTTAAATCTGGAAATTGCCCAACCGTCTCAATTTTTCAGCAACTTTGAGCTACTATAACTTGGTGCTCAAAACTCCGATTCTTGTTCCGCTTGTTCTGTTTTAAAATTTGAATGCAACTCTAATGAGTTTCAAATTTGAAAGACTAGTTCAAATTCTGTGAATTTCACCGAATTTCCAAAATTGGCGAAAAACCAACACCGAAACTGTCTAGCAAGCTTTAAACAACGACTTTGAGCCAATTTTTGAATACCTTCCGTTTGGAATCATGGGAAAGTATATTCTAGGAACTTTTAGTACTTTGGAAGAATTTTTCAACGGTACCAAGTTTTCCAATTTTAGACTTGTAAAGAGTGAGATACGATTTTTCAAAAATCTCGTATCAAAACTGAAATTTTCTGAACTTAAGGAAATGGAGTTTTTCGAATTCTCCTTTTTCCCTCGATATCACTTGAACGTTTTATACTTGATTCGAAGATGAAAACTCGATTTCTCTTGTACTTTAAAACCCCACTTTTGAGCCTTAATTCGCGAGTAATTTAGGCTCATTTTAGTGAAATTTTCTAGGATTGTACAAGCGTGCGATCTTCCTTGATAATTGGGGTTTATAAGTGATTGCTCACTATTAATTGCTCAGGCTCGCACGAGGATCTTCAAGAGGATTCTATGGTAGACACTTGAACTTCAAGTAACATTTCTCCTTGGTTGACTTGGTGAGTGTCAAGTGCATGACTACTTGAACTCCTGTGAATTTTATACATGCTTACTTGGTATCCATGACTTGAGATTTTGAAAATGGAGACGAGTGTGTACTTTATCGCACTCGTTCTCCTTTGAAACCAATGATTCATGATTAACTTGCTTGACATGAAATGAATGACCTGCTAGACATGACATGAATGCTTGAATATATCACATGCTTGCTTGACCTGAAATAGTATGCTATGGCTGCATACGTCACTGGAGTGAATCTCCTCGACACTCAAATGTACATGGGGGACGCCCAAATCTCACTGGCTAACCTTGGACTCGAGTCGGCATGGGGTTGGTCGGGCTCCCTGGCGAACCATGAGAAAACAAAAGCTTGATCTATTAAGAGATCTTGCTTGGCATGCTCGAGCAGTATCGCCTCAAACAAACGACAGGCGGGCCCGATACAGGGGTATGTAAGGTGAAAGGGGACATGATAAGTGAAGTTCTATGGACTAAACCTACTCGATTGACGGAGTATCAACTCGTGGAGGTTTGTGATCGTGCAAGTGGAAAATAGCTCCTGAGAGTTCATATATCCTTGAATTGTTTCTGTTTACTTTTCTCGCTCGAATTGTTATTTATTGCAATATTGTTGCTTTACTTGTTAAATTGGGATTGTTACTTGAACAACGTGCCTGCATGTGTGTTCTTGGCCTCACGAGCGTTTTGCTCACCCTGTAGATTTGTTTTCCTTAACAGGATTTGGCATGGAATGAGACTTGGAGGAACCCTTTTGATGCACTTTTGGCTTAGGGTTTCTAATATATTTTGGGCTAGACCTCTTATTGGTTGTACTTTTGGGAACCTAATGTATGATTTAGATATTTGATGTACTTGGATGTTGTATATTTTGGGTATTGATGTAACTTTTGGGAATTTGATGTTAGGATTGGATAATCGTTATATACATTGTTAAGTTTGGAAATTTTCCGCACTTTCTTACTTATCTAGTGTTGTTGAATAGTATTGTGCTAAGCTTGAACGGATCTTGCCTTGAGTCCTGGCGAGAGCTGGGCAGGCGTTCCGCTGATACCCTTTGATTCGCCTTCGGGAGAAGTGGGGGCGTCACAGTTGGTATCAGAGTTTAGGCTTTAGATCTCTGTAATGTATCCTAAGCTTAAAAGTTTAGGATGCCGGACTGTGGAACAGGTTGGGAAGTTAAGTGACAGCTTGTGAAAATGAAAACTGGAACCTAGGTTTGAATTAGTGGATGACAAGGAGTCTTGATCTTGTGTGATACATGTGGGATAGTACGAAATGATCAGATATAGTTTATTGAATATATCTGAACCTACATGAGCTTTTACTTTTAAGGGTAAGCTATGGGAGGTAAGGGTGATATTAAATTGTCTCGGGACGCCTTCCGGTGGTCAATTATCGAGAAAGACCTAAGGGAGCATTGGAGAGATAATCCAATTCACAGAACTAGGACTTTATGTGATTTTCAAAGGACTTGCTCGCGCCCAAATAATGGGGTGTTAATAGTGGTCGATCATTAAAAGTGGCTATCCTAGAAAATTAGGGTGATTCGAGGGAATAATCGAGAACTGAGAGCAATTGCGGATGCCTAGACTACTAGAATTCCTGAAGTGGAGATTGAGATACTTAAGGAGCGAGGAAGACAACGGCTCCTTGTGAGAAGCTTTAAAAAGTTAAGACCCGACTTGTTAGGGTAGTGCCCGAAATTAAAGACAGGATGGATAAATCGATGGCTGGGTGTGTTACCTTGGTTGAACAAGTGGAGAATGACAAGATATTCGATAAGGAACATGAGATCTAAAACTCCTAGTGCTGGAAATGAAAATGATCCTACGGAGGTAATTAAGACTTTTGGCTCCGCCAATCACTAAGCTAGTGATTTAAACTATTTTAATAGTTTTTGCCAAAGATAGACGGGGTGGCGCTCGCTTAAAGGCCATTGCATTTTGTATCTTGTTTCACTATGTTTCCTACCTTTTGAGGCAATTAAACGTTACTTCATGACATGCTTGACTTTACTGCTTTATGATTTCAAATCCATGATTGGGTTGTATACATTTGCGATTATTTTGGTGTCTTCCCTTTTATTCTTGTATTTGTTTGGCGTGATAAAGGTGTCACTTTTCAAACTTTGTTTATGTGCACTCACTATATGTCATGCCTTTAAACATGTTAAATTTATGGGTGGTCAAAGGAGTGAAAAAGGATCGAGGGTGAGGAGTTAAGCAACTCCTAGCTCAAGGGGGCGATTATAGAGTGACTGCTGGACTGAGCCAAAACCCTAGAAATGAAGGAAAATAACCGCGTAGTCATTGCTATTAACCAGACGATTGATGCCCAAGCACGAATAGTGGAGCACTAAAGCTCTAAACCAATCAACCAACCTGGGGACCCAGTGAGATGTGAAAATGGAATGATTCTTGAAGTTTGCGTATCTAGGCTTCACGGAGAACCTAACTTCGAAATAGTAAGATTGATTTGAAAGGATACAATAAGGCACTAGTGAGAGCAAGAGGTTATAATTTCTTCTCAAACAACTTTGTAGATAAGTATTGGAAAGTGAACTAAGACATAGAACCTCCATATTAAGGAATAAGGCCCCGTATCTTGTTGTGTTTGTAAATGATGATAGTAATCTCGTGGAAACCTAAGAACTTGCCCGTATTAAGCAGAGAATAGTTAAGATTTATATGCCGGGGTAACCTATAAGTGAAAGAATGCAAGAGTAATACGGCTCGAGCTTCCATTATGAATAGCTATTCATTTTGATCCTTTGATTTGTCTGGCAGGTTAGCCTTTGACTTAAGTCAATTGGTAAGATGACAACTTTGGAAGAAATGCGTAAAGAGATGAACATTCTTCGAAATGAGATAGAATTTTAAAAGAAATTGGCTGACTACTGGGAAGGACGGTGGAAACAGGAATATGCAGAGAAAACTGAGTTGCTACGTAAGAATGTAGAACTGGAGAAGGAATACAAGGAAAATCCTCAAACTGGTCAAGCCGTCACTTCTCACGCAAATTGTGGATACGATGGCAAGATTAACCATACCGAGGACAAGTGCTGGATAAAGCAAGGAAAGTTTCTGAGGTGCGGTAGTATCGAGCATAAGATTTCGAATTGCCCCAGTGCATCTAAAAAGAGGAAATACTCAGTGGCCCGCTAGATTCGCCACAAAATAATCGAGTGTCAGAAAGGGGTCTAAGTGCTGGAGGTTTTCGAGTGGGGGTAGATAACTCCACTCGAGGGATAGAGGTTGTAACTTTACCCTAAACTGGACTGGCACTTTTGGAGATTTAATCTTTTGTGTAGGGGAAAGTCTTTTGTTATTTTGTATCTTGGTAACTCGGCACGTTTTGTTATAATCTTGTTGTTTCCCTTCCCCTTTTGAAATGGTTTGATAAACCTATCCCAATTTGATGTACCTATTATGATCCTTATGACATATGAAACTTTACTCCGCTTTTGATTGGTTTTATGACTTACATGTATGTTCAAATCTTGCCCCACACTTTTAGATTTATAATAAGACACGAATGGTGTTAGACGTGGTCGAGATTGTGCTTGAGAATATAGACCACCCTGAGGTCTTGGAGGCGACCAGGGATCGTGACCAAATCGAGAACGTGGTGTTGAAGTTGGGATCCAATGTTTGATCTCCAATTTGAGATATTAAAAGTGGTGAGATTTGGGTTAGTGAAATGAAATATTTGATGGATTGAATGAGACTAACGATTAAGGACCGGATATCATATGTGGAATGAACGCTTGAGGCTATATATATATAGATTATCGAGACTTGAACGATGTGACTATTAAGAACAAATACTCCGTAGCCTCACATAAACGAGAATTATAATCAAGGGCCAGGAGCAGCACAGTTCTATGGACTAAACCTACCCGATTGACGGAGTGTCAACTCGTGGAGGTTTGTGATCGTGCAAGTGGAAAATAGCTCCTGAGAGTTCATATATCCTTGAATTGTTTCTGTTTATTTTTCTCGCTCGAATTGTTATTTATTGCAATATTGTTGCTCTACTTGTTAAATTGGAATTGTTACTTGAACAGCGTGCCTGCATGTGTGTTCTTGGCCTCACGAGCGTTTTGCTCATCCCGTAGATTTGTTTTCCTTAACAGGATTTGGCATGGAATGAGACTTGGAGGAACCCTTTTGATGCACTTTTGGCTTAGGGTTTCTAATATATTTTGGGCTAGACCTGTTATTGGTTGTATTTTTGGGAACCTAATGTATGATTTGGATATTTGATGTACTTGGATGTTGTATATTTTGGGTATTGATGTAACTTTTGGGAATTTGATGTTAGGATTGGATAATCGTTATATATATTGTTAAGTTTGGAAATTTTCGGCACTTTCTTACTTATCTAGTGTTGTTGAATAGTATTGTGCTAAGATTGAACGGATCTTGTCTTGAGTCCTGGCGAGAGCTGGGCAGGCGTTCCGCTGATACCCTTTGATTCGCCTTAGGGAGAAATGGGGGCGTCACAGTTGGTATCAGAGTTTAGGCTTTAGATCTCTGTAGTGTATCCTAAGCTTAAAAGTTTAGGATGTCGGACTGTGGAACAGGTTGGGAAGTTAACTGACAGCTTGTGAAAATGAAAACTGGAACCTAGGTTTGAATTAGTGGATGACAAGGAGTCTTGATCTTGTGTGATACATGTGGGGCGCCTCTCGGATACGGTGACCCGCAAATGATCAGATATAGTTTATTGAATATATCTGAACCTACATGAGCTTTTACTTTTAAGGGTAAGTTATGGGAGGTAAGGGTGATATTAAATTGTCTCGGGGCGCCTTCCGGTGGTCCATTATCGAGAAAGACCTAAGGGAGCATTGGAGAGATAATCCAATTCACAGAACTAGGACTTTATGTAATTTTCAAAGGACTTGCTCGCGCCCAAATAATGGGGTGTTAATAGTGGTCGATCATTAAAAGTGGCTATCCTAGGAAATTAGGGTGATTCGAGGGAATAATCGAGAACTGAGAGCAATTGCGGATGCCTAGACTACTAGAATTCCTGGAGTGGAGATTGAGATACTTAAGGAGCGAGGAAGACAAAGGCTCCTTGTGAGAAGCTTTAAAAAGCTAAGACCCGACTTGTTAGGGTAGTGCCCGAAATTAAAGACAGGATGGATAAGTCGATGGCTGGGTGTGTTACCTTGGTTGAACAAGTGGAGAATGACAAGATATTCGATAAGGGACATGAGATCTAAAACTCCTAGTGCTGGAAATGAAAATGATCCTACGGAGGTAATTAAGACTTTTGGCTCCGCCAATCACTAAGCTAGTGATTTAAACTATTTTAATAGTTTTTGCCAAAGATAGACGGGGTGGCGCTCGCTTAAAGGCCATTGCATTTTGTATCTTGTTTCACTATGTTTCCTACCTTTTGAGGCAATTAAACGTTACTTATGACATGCTTGACTTTACTGCTTTATGATTTCAAATCCATGATTGGGTTGTA
Source organism: Coffea eugenioides (assembly GCF_003713205.1). Lineage (NCBI taxonomy): Eukaryota > Viridiplantae > Streptophyta > Magnoliopsida > Gentianales > Rubiaceae > Coffea > Coffea eugenioides. The sequence goes on from NW_020861378.1 coordinate 23,984, forward strand.
CACATTTGCGATTATTTTGGTGTCTTTCCTTTTATTCTTGTATTTGTTTGGCATGATAAAGGTGTCACTTTTCAAACTCTGTTTATATGCACTCACTATGTGTCATGCCTTTAAACATGTTAAATTTATGAGTGTTCAAAGGAGTGAAAAAGGATCGAGGGCGAGGAGTTAAGCAACTCCTAGCTCAAGGGGGCGATTATAGAGCGACTGCTGGACTGAGCCAAAACCCTTGAAATGAAGGAAAATAACCGCGTAGTCATTGCTATTAACCAGACGATTGATGCCCTAGCACGATTAGTGGAGCACTAAAGCTCTAAACCAATCAACCAACCTGGGGACCCAGTGAGATGTGAAAATGGAATTATTCTTGAAGTTTGCCTATCTAGGCTTCACGGAGAACCTAACTTCGAAATAGTAAGATTGATTTGAAAGGATACAATAAGGCACTAGTGAGAGCAAGAGGTTATGATTTCTTCTCAAACAACTTTGTAGATAAGTATTGGAAAGTGAACTAAGACATAGAACCTCCATATTAAGGAATAAGGCCCCGTATCTTGTTGTGTTTGTAAATGATGATAGTAATCTCGTGGAAACCTAAGAACTTGCCCGTATTAAGCAGAGAATAGTTAAGATTTATATGCCAGGGTAACCTATAAGTGAAAGAATGCAAGAGTAATACGGCTCGAGCTTCCATTATGAATAGCTATTCATTTTGATCCTTTGATTTGTCTGGCAGGTTATCCTTTGACTTAAGTCAATTGGTAAGATGACAACTTTGGAAGAAATGCGTAAAGAGATGAACATTCTTCAAAATGAGATAGAATTTCAAAAGAAATTGGCTGACTGCTGGGAAGGACGGTGGAAACAGGAATATGCAGAGAAAACTGAGTTGCTACGTAAGAATGTAGAACTGGAGAAGGAATACAAGGAAAATCCTCAAACTGGTCAAGCCGTCACTTCTCACGCAAATTGTGGATACGATGGCAAGATTAACCATACCGAGGACAAGTGCTGGATAAAGCAAGGAAAGTGTCTGAGGTGCGGTAGTATCGAGCATAAGATTTCGAATTGCCCCAGTGCATCTAAAAAGAGGAAATACTCAGTGGCCCGCTAGATTCGCCACAAAATAATCGAGTATCAGAAAGGGGTCTAAGTGCTGGAGCTTTTCGAGTGGGGGTAGATAACTCCACTCGAGGGATAGAGGTTGTAACTTTACCCTAAACTGGACTGGCACTTTTGGAGATTTAATCTTTTGTGTAGGGGAAAGTCTTTTGTTATTTTGTATCTTGGTAACTCGGCACGTTTTGTTATAATCTTGTTGTTTCCCTTCCCCTTTTGAAATGGTTTGATAAACCTATCCCAATTTGATGTACCTATTATGATCCTTATGACATATGAAACTTTACTCCGCTTTTGATTGGTTTTATGACTTACATGTATGTTCAAATCTTGCCCCACACTTTTAGATTTATAATAAGACACGAATGGTGTTAGACGTGGTCGAGATTGTGCTTGAGAATATAGACCACCCTGAGGTCTTGGAGGCGACTAGGGATCGTGACCAAATCGAGAACGTGGTGTTGAAGTTGGGATCCAATGTTTGATCTCCAATTTGAGATATTAAAAGTGGTGAGATTTGGGTTAGTGAAATGAAATATTTGATGGATTGAATGAGACTAACGATTAAGGACCGGATATCATATGTGGAATGAACGCTTGAGGCTATATATATATATTATCGAGACTTGAACGATGTGACTATTAAGAACAAATACTCCGTAGCCTCACATAAACGAGAATTATAATCAAGGGCCAGGAGCAGCACAAAAGGGACTTAAAGTAGAGTTACTACCAACCGAGAATCCTAGGAATTGATGTGCTTAAGACCACTTCCAATTCAAGATGGGGATGCTTGAATTTTCAGTTATGCCCTTTTGGGTTGACTAATGCACTAGCAGCAATTATTACCTTAATACATTAAGGTTTTAAATCGTGATTGGATTAATTTGTGATGGCAATTATTGATGATATATCGGTAAACTCTAAGGTTTGGAAAAAAAAATGGAAAAACACCTGATGATAGTTTTACAAACCTCGAGAGAGCGCCAACTTTTGTTAAGTTCGATAAATATGAGTTCGATTGGAAAGAAGTAGCCTTTCTAGGTTATACAATATCTAAGGAAGAAATTGTTATTGACTCAGCTACAGTGGAAGTTGTTTAAGAGGAAACGATTAGAAAATCCTACCGAAATTTGGAGTTCTTGGAGGTAGTCGAACCTTTCCTTTGGTTTGATCAAAGAAAAGAGTGCAAGACTTGGCAAGTTATTTGGGATTCTAAATGTGAGGAAGAATTTTAAAAGTGAAAGGTGTTTAACCGATGCACTTGTGTTAGTCCCACCGAGCGGAGGAGGTAGTTTTGTGATTTATCCAGATGCTTTAAAGGATGGATTAGAATGTATACCAACGATACAGGATGAGGCGATTGTGTATGTCTCTAGAAAGTTAATATATCACGAAAGAAAGTAGCTCACTCATGATTTGGAGTTAGTGGCGGTAATAGTAGCATTAAGAGTGAAGGTGTTACATATGTGAGATAGACATAAGGCCGATTATGTTGTCCTATGACCTGGAAATTAAAATATCTAATGAGGAAAATCAATGTTTGATTGCTAGTTGAATGAATAGAAATTGTGAAGCATGGGTTGGAAAAACGTAAGTTAGTGATTGATCTGGTAGACTTAACCATTAAGAGAATGATATTGTCCTAGGTGTGAATTTCGAGGACGAAATTCCTTTTAAGGAGGGGAGGATGTGAGGACCCAAAAATTTTTTATTTATTGAATATTACAAGTTTACTTAAATATTTATTTACTCATTTTCTCCGAATTATTTATTTCAACCATTTAAAATCCATTTATATAGAACAACGCCTCTTTTATATTTTTAAAGCGTTTTGTTGGAAAATTCACTTTTCGAAAATTCGTTTAGTTCGGAACAACGAGTGCACGTCTTTCGAGACTATACTAGAATCGGGAGTGTATTAATATTGGAGAGTTAAGAATGATCAATGGTAGATTAAGAAAGGTTAATTGAGGAATTAATACTCGACTCATGTGAGGACTTGAAAAAATTTACCTATTTTAAACTCCTATTACTAGCTCATTTAATTATTTATTTGACGCGCGATTAAATTGAGGGACTTAAGACCATTATTTTTAGACCATTAAGAGTGAATAATAATAGTATGAATACAAGTGAATTAGAGGTTTAGTGCACTAGTGAAACAAACTCGAGAGGAATCGAGCACAAAACGAGCGCGTACGCCCACTATTTGCGGTTGACTTTTGTGCACAAAATACTTAACCATTAAGTTTCCTTTAAGAAGCTATCTCCATCAGATTTTTGCCCTCTCTCTTCCCTCCAAAACAGCCGGCCATCAAGAACAAAAAGGAACCAAGAAACTCCTCCATTTTCTTCATCAAATCTTGCTTCATTTCTTACACAAATCAACTCAAATTCACACCACACTTAGCTAATCACTTGGAGACCACATTAAGCTACAAAAGGGGGCTGCTTTCCATGGTTTTCTTCGGCTAAGGAGGGACCAAAAATTTCTGTCTTGATCATCTAGCAAAGTAAGTGACGATCAACCTTGATAATCTTGATTTATGGAAGTTCTATTGCACATCTAAGCTTATGCATGCTTGTGGGTAGCTTGTTTATGTTGGAAAAATTGTTGTGTGGGCTCTATGAACTCCCACTTGGATTGGATGGACTGATTTGATGAATGATGATGCTATTAATGTTGGTTTAGTGCTTAAATTAGTGGAATAATGTTGGGTTGTTGGTAGAAATTCAAGGAAGGTGCAATGAACAAAAGTGACCATTTTACCCCTGCCATGTTCGTGCACTTTGGTGCAAAATTTTGAGGTTCTAATGACTTTTTTGTGATGTATACATGTTATATGAATGGTGTAGAAAGTTTCATTGAAAAATAACATGATTTGGTTGGTCAATTGTAGTGATTTCAAAGGTTTAGCAAAACTGGAAAATTTTCCCGGATTGCTCAGGCAGTCTTTTTCTTTCGGCCATAACGTTTTACTCCGATGTTGAAATCGAGTACTGTTTGTGGCACTGGAAACTAGACATTCCCATATTTTCAACGGTATAAAACGTATGTCCTGATTCCACATGAGTAATCCGTACCAACCGTTTGAACTTGGCTGCCCTGTTTCATTAGTTCCCTGGAAGGCAGAACATGAACTACAACTTGAGGCTCCAATGTGGACTAGTTGTGGACAGATTTTGAAAATGATTTCTTCTGAGAAATTGTAGCTTTATGAATTTTTTTTCTAACGCCACCAACCATGTCCAATTCTGAGTTGAATTGAGTGATTTGTGGCCATATTTTGAAACTGACTTCTTGAAGGAAAACCCTCCTTTTGGGCAGAATTATTACTAAACTTGATTGAGACTTGTTAATTCGAGGTTCTTGGTGTTAATCACATACCAAACCTATATTGGAATGTTTATTAGACCATGTATAGACCAATGAATGATGTTGAGGGAATTTCCTTGGCCAAATGCTTGAAAACAGAAAAACGGAAGTCCAAGGCAGATTTGCCTTGGAACTTCTTGGGACTTTAGCGGTTTTATTATCCAACTTTCCATGCGTATTTTTCTATGAAATTTTGCAGCGGAATAGCTCTTATATGGTAGTATAATACTGCCAATTTTGGTGCCATTCCGAGTTCGTTTAGATACTCAAACAAAGTCCCAAAATTTGTAACTTAAATCTGGAAATTGCCCAACCGTCTCAATTTTTCAGCAACTTTGAGCTACTATAACTTGGTGCTCAAAACTCCGATTCTTGTTCCGCTTGTTTTGTTTTAAACTTTGAATGCAACTCTAATTGATTTTCAAATTTGAAAGGCTAGTTCAAATTCTGTGAATTTCACCGAATTTCCAAAGTTGGCGAAAAACCAACACCGAAACTGTCTAACAAGCTTTAAACAGCAACTTTGAGCCAATTTTTGAATACCTTCCATTTGGAATCATGGGAAAGTGTATTCCATGAACTTTTAGTACTTTGGAAGAAGTTTCCAGCGGTACCATGTTTTCCAATTTTAGACTTGTAAAGAATGAGATACGATTTTTCAAAAATCTCGTATCAAAACTGAAATTTTCAGAACTTAAGGAAATGGAGTTTTTCGAATTCTCCTTTTTCCCTCGATATCACTTGAACGTTTTATACTTGATTTCGAAGATGAAAACTCGATTTCTCTTGTACTTTAAAATCCCACTTTTGAGCCTTAATTCGCCAGTAATTTAGGCTCATTTTAGTAAAATTTTCTAGGATTGTACAAGCGTGCGATCTTCCTTGATAATTGGGGTTTATAAGTGATTGCTCACTATTAATTGCTCAGGCTCGCACGAGGACCTTCAAGAGGATCCTATGGTAGACGCTTGAACTTCAAGTAACATTTCTCCTTGGTTGACTTGGTGAGTGTCAAGTGCATGACTACTTGAACTCCTGTGAATTTGATACATGCTTACTTGGTATCCATGACTTGAGATTTTGAAAATGGAGACGAGTGTGTACTTTATCGCACTCGTTCTCATTTGAAACCAATGATTCATGATTAACTTGCTTGACATGAAATGAATGACCTGTTGGACATGACATGAATGCTTGAATATATCACATGCTTGCTTGACCTGAAATAGTATGCTATGGCTGCATATGTCGCTGGAGTGAATCTCCTCGACACTCAAATATACATGGGGGACGCCCAAATCTCACTGGCTAACCTTGGACTCGAGTCGGCATGGGCTTGGTCGGGCTCCTTGGCGAACCATGAGAAAACAAAAGCTTGATCTATTAAGAGATCTTGCTTGGCATACTCGAGAAGTATCGCCTCAAACAAACGACAGGCGAGCCCGATACAGGGGTATGTAAGGTGAAAGGGGACATGATAAGTGAAGTTCTACGGACTAAACCTACCCGATTGACGGAGTGTCAACTCATGGAGGTTCGTGATCGTGCAAGTGGAAATTAGCTCCTGAGAGCTCCTATATCCTTGAATTGTTTCTGTTTACTTTTCTCGCTCGAATTGTTATTTATTGCAATATTATTGCTCTATTTGTTAAATTGGGATTGTTACTTGAACAACGTGCCTGCATGTGTGTTCTTGGCCTCACAAGCGTTTTGCTCACCCCGTAGATTTGTTTTCCTTAACAGGATTTGGCTTGGAATGAGACTTGGAGGAACCCTTTTGATGCACTTTTGGCTTAGGGTTTCTAATATATTTTGGGCTAGACCTCTTATTGGTTGTACTTTTGGGAACCTAATGTATGATTTGATATTTGATGTACTTGGATGTTGTATATTTTGGGTATTGATGTAACTTTTGGGAATTTGATGTAAGGATTGGATAATCGTTATATATATTGTTAATTTTGGAAGTTTTCCGCACTTTCTTACTTATCTAGTGTTGTTGAATAGTATTGTGCTAAGCTTGAACGGATCTTGCCTTGAGTCCTGGCGAGAGCTGGGCAGGCGTTCCACTGATACCCTTTGGTCGCCTTAGGGAGAAGTGGGGGCGTCACACAATCAATATCAAAGGATACGGCGCTGATACAGACTTTAGAGGTGGCTCATACGGGTCTTAGAGGTGGCCCCCTCGTCGAATGTGGCACTTAGTCCCGTAGGCTCTAGAGGTGGCCCCTATCGCAAGTGGCACTTAGCCCCGCACAGCACTTAGCTCCGTTCAGTTATTTAAGGTCAATCATCCCTATTCAATTAATCATCCATATTCGGACTCTAGAGGTAGCTCCCGTCCATTTCGAATGGAGCTAAGACTCTAGAGGTAGCTCCCGTCCATTTCGGACGTAGCACTTAGCTCCGTCAGGAAATTAGTGGCAATAATCCATATTCGGACTCTAAACGTGGCTCCCGTCCATTTCGGACATAGCACTTAACTCTGTCAGGAAATTAGTGGCAATAATCCATGTTCGAACTCTAGAGGTGGCAATAATCCAACATGTATCAGTCAACTAGGCACTTAACATTTATCATTCCTCCAATATTCGATCATTACTAGTAACATACCCAAATGACTTTAAGTCATGCACATGAACATCATTTCACTTGTAAATAGTGTCAAGTTAAGGCAAGTGCGATAAAGTACACACTTGTCCAACAAAAAGCAAGTCAAGCAAGTTTAACACGTCACTAGCAGGTAACCAATCAATCAAGTATTCAAGATTTTATTTCAAGTAGCAGCTTAGCATTTCAAATAGTCAACCAGCTTGTCAAGATTACATGTCAATCAAGCAACAAGTTCTAACATGCAGTTGGATCACTCACCCATATAATGCAAACTTCACATTTCAGTGCCGGGCTCGTGTTCTTTCCCGCTTTCAAGTCTTGAGACCAAAAGAATATATCAAAAGTTTATAATTTCAAACTACCACATCTGAGACATGTCAATTTCCAAAACTCGTTCAAAAGATCATAAGATTTTTGTAGACACCAAATTTTTGATTTTTTTTAACTTTGTTGGTTTAATTAATGTAATTTTTGCTTTATTTGTTTCAATTCTAGGGTTTTATTTTATTTTATTTTATTTTGTTCTAGTTCATTTTATTTTATTTATTTATTTTTGTCTTCATACTAAATTTCAAAAAAGGGAAAAATGAAAAATACAAAAATACAAAATAATATGTGAAATAGGTGGAAGTTTGCATGCTAGACAAATGGAGAATATTCAATAAGGACAAGTGTTCCTTTTTGTCTTGGACAACACCTCACCTAGATGGGGAGGGATCTGGACACTTGTAGGATAGGATTTGTTTTTTGGAAAAAGAAGCAAAAGAGCCACGGAAAAGAAAATGCAACGGGGGCTAAGGAACGAAGGGGAAAAAGGATATGTGGGTGGCGGCTGAGGAAGGAACTGAGGGAGTGGAGGCCAAGAAAAAAAGAAATCGAAAGAGAAACCTGGGAAACTTGGGGAGGTTTTCGGAGGGCAAAAAAAAAAAAAAAAAAGAGAGAGCCAGAGACAGTAAACAAAAGGGCGAGGAAGGAAAACCAGAGCAAAAGACTATGGGAAAGATTTCGGACAGCTTACAAGAGGGAAAGGGGCGGCAGACGACGGGGTTGAACAAGGAGTTTCGTCCGGAGGCTGGGGAGAAGAAAACAAAAAGTCATCAGAGGGGAGCTACGTTCAAGGGAAAAACTATCGAGCAAGCAAATAAGAAAAGGGGGAGAAATTGAAGAGGTTTTTGGGTCGGATGGAAAAAGAAAAGGCTCGGCTGGAAAAGAAAGGTGAGGAGGCGGAGGAAAACAGAAAAATGAGAGCTTGAAAGGAGGAAAAGAAAGGTGGCTTCGGGGAGAATAAGGGGATAACAGCGGAGAGTAAGAAATAGAGAAAAAAGGAAGAACCGAGAGGGAGCTTCGGCAGGCGAAGCAACTAAAAGAAAACAGAGCAAAAGAAAAAAAAGAAAAAGAACGGCGGAGGAAAGGAGAAAGAGAGGAACGAAAAGCCAAGAAAACATAGAGGAGGGCAACCGGAGCTGCTACCATTTTACCGGAAACCACCGTCATCGCCTGCGGATTGTCACCGGACAAGAGCACTGTAAGTCTTTTTTTTCTTCCTTTCAGTTATTGTCAAGCTTTTGAAATGGGTCTGCCGTGGCAGTTTTTTTTTTAGTGCAATTTTCCTGTTAATTGGCCTCAATTTCTGAATACTCACGATGTATGTGTTTGATTTGGACTGACATTTTTGTTTCTGAAAAAATTTTTGGGTTGGTCATCACATCGATGATTGAGTAATTGCTGAAATTCTTATGCCTGTCTGTTGTTTGATAAAATGCCTAAACCGGATGAGGTTCCATAGGCATGTGAGGAAAGCTCCCATCAGTCCACAGTTTAGTTGAAACCCATGAGTGTGTCCAGAAATTTGAGAGAGACCGATTATGTTTTTCTTCCTATTTCCTTCTCTTGCTATTTACTTGCAATTTTATGATGTTTATACGGGTTTTGCTCCAAACAATGTTCTGGTTCTTCCCTGTTTCACGGTACAGCCACGGCATTTTGTACAAAAAATTGTGTTTTGATGACCTGCTTGCTCTTCTCTTCTTCTTTAGTAAAATTTTCTCATCTCTTTTTGATGTTTCTGAAACTGTCGGCAAGTGAGTTGGTTCGATGGCTGTAATTTCTAGGCCTGCTTTTGTGCAAATCCGTGAAACTAGTTCAATTTCGTTGATGCACCTAACCTGTTTGATGAAAGACCTCCACGGGAACTCAAGCCAAAAAGGTCAACATGTTGATTTTCTGTGAGAGTGTAAGAGGAAGTCTGGCCAACCCAAAGCTGGCCAGAATCCGCACGTTTGTTAGTTGGGGAGAGGAAAAGAAATCAATGGATTTTGGAACCAATTTTTTCATTTTTGCCGTCTTTGGTGTCGGATGATGGTATGGTGCAATTTTTCCGTGTAAATTTGTTGCATTTTTGAAACACTAGCTAAAGTTTTGCTTTATAGGCAGTAGCTCTGAGTGTAGTTTTCATTTTAAGTGTGTGTAGTCTTCCCTTTGACTTCTCCTTTCCTCTCATTACCGATGTTTTCTTCTGTTTTGCACGTTATTGTTTTAGAAACTTTGTTGGCCAAATTTGAGTAGCTTCGTGGATGTTCTTGGTCATCATGTTGGAGTGTTGAGATCATTTTCTTGTTAGAATGCCATGATATAGCTTCTTTTGTTGTTTTGTGAATGGCTTGAATGGTTGAAAGTTGCGAAAAATTGTGGAAAGAGTTGGAGCCTGTAGTTGCAGAAGCATCATTGCTAAAAAAAAATACTGTTATTCGATGCCTGCTTGATCTGTTCGTTTGAATTTCTGATGCTTAAACATAAGGTTTTATATTGAAAAATGAAAAGAAAGTTTGGGTATCTTGTTGTTTAGTTCAAATGTTGATTGGTTAAGATATTAGTAGCGTTGGGATGGATGGGAGATTGTATTTGAGAAACCCAACTTGTTGCAGATAAAAAGTAATCAACAGAAACAAAGAAAGCTTCGTTGCATGCATGAAATACTTTCTGAAAATCTCACTCTGGCCCCCAAGTTTCCCATAATGTTGATTTGACCCCAAAGCTTTATTAATTTTTTGTAATCAAGTCCTTCATTGATTTAATTTCTTGAATATAGGTTGTTTACATGATTTTGATTGATTCAATTTCACGATTATTTGTTAATTAAAGTGATGCCTTGACCCTTTCTTTATTTTTGGAGGGTAAGTAAGTGATTTCATTCCATTAGAGCTCCAACTTCAAGGGAGGTACACTCTATCCCTTATTTTTATTTTATTTGACCCTATGTGCACTTATGTGACACTATATGTTCAATTGCATGCTTTTTGAATGTTTTATTTCATTTCTTATACGCTTTATTTATTCCAATTTTTCAATGTTTATTTTAGTTTAATTATTTGGCAAGGCATTTGAATGCCAAATTGTAAAAGTTAGATTTATTTCATTTTATTTCCCCGTTAGATTGTAGTAGGCCCCCTCTCAAATGTAATAGCTAGGATTTTACTCGTTTCTTTTCGCTTGTGTGATTTGCATGCTTACGTGCTATGTGTTACCGCTTTCTTAGGGCCTTGCATCTAGATACCATGCTTATGTGTTATGTGCTATATGTGATTTATGTGTTTATTTGTTTTATTACGCTTTACATGATTTATTTGATTGTAACAAATGCATGTCGTCACCACACTAGTCCAACGCTAGTTGTGGCCGCTTTTCCCGAATCCACACTAGTCCAATGCTAGTTGTGGCTCTTTGTTCCGATTTTCCGCTAGTCCAATGCTAGTGAGAATTTGTAGACATGGGCTAGTCCAACGCTAGACCCTTAGGAGCCCTTCAAGCGTTAGATCATGATTGTGTGACAAAATCACTTCATCTCATACATATCTTTACTTTCTAGGGCCTCTTTCACCATGTTGCATGACACTTTCCTTATATATGTATACCCCTTCCCCCATATTTTTCCTTATATATATATTCCTTACCCCTTTGTATGAAAACATAACATTAGATTTGCATTTCATTAAAGAGATAGAAACTAGGTTAAATCATTTGCATGCTAGATTAGGAAAGCCCCTTGGATATGGGATATGGACGAGTTTGGCTTTTCTAGCCTTAGCACGCTCGTATTCCCTCTATTAAGAGGGAAAATTGAGTCACGAACATTAGTCCCCCACACCCGTTGTGATGCATCCCTTTAGGTCATGTATATTTGTACATACTTTTATTTTCGTATTTTTTCTTTGAGTCTCATATTTTTGCACAATTCGTGACTTCTTCGAAATAATCACTTTGGGCATCGCAAGTAATGCGATTTGCATCAATTAAAATTCGAAGAGATATTTTGACCCCTCGATACCCTCTTAGGTCTAGGGTTTGCATCCATATAGTACATTCAAATGTGATAAATTTTTCAGGTTAAATTAAGAAAATCTTTGACTAAATCACGCAACTAGCCTTGGCTAGGTTGAAAAGGTGCCTTGAATTTTTATCCTTGCTTTCCCTTTCTTCAAATGTGACTCTCGAATCTTTTTCTCTGATTTTCGTAGATTTGGAGTCATTTAAAAAGGATTTTTCTATTTTTTTCTTTAAAAAATTCATTTTTAGGTGACTTGGTACACCTTAACTCAATACCAAGTGGCGACTCCGATTTTGTTTTAAAAACCCTTTTTAAACTATTATTTTGGGTCAATTCGTCGCATTTTCAAGTCCCATTTAGACCTTTGTTTTTCCATTTACTTTTTAAATCAAAAATTCATTTTTTTCAAATTGAAAGTTCACTCTCAAACCATTTATTTATTTTATAAAAATGGGGCGCGACAATTTTCATGTTCAAAACAAGGGAACAACCACGTGCAAGTTAGATCAATAGTTGTCAGTGGTATACAAAGCAAAAGAGGTCAATTATGGCCAAGGGATTTGAAGAAAATTGGACAAAATTTCATCCCTTCTCTCGGTTCCAAAACTAGAAGTGTACCATCAAGAGAAGGAGTTCGAAAGGTGAGTTTCTTTCCACTTAAAACACTTGGTTTGTGCTCAACAAATCACACATATTTGTGAAAGTAAAGTCTTATACAATATATAGAACAAATTTGTCCAAGGTCACCACAAAATTTTGAAAATAGACACGAAAATCCTTTCTTTCTCTCCCTTGGCCCAACACAATTTCTAGCAAACACTTGCAAAACTTTTGTTAAGATGCAGGTTTTCACTTGTTCAAAATACCAAACTCATAATATCTTTCACATCAGGCATAGAAAGAAACATATAGCATAAGTTGTTAGCAAAGAAATCCATCAATCTCACAAGTATACAATCATAATCAAAGCTATTTGTCATGAGTTTAAAATCATGAATTTTCAACAAGGAAAGTTGAAATTCGTAGGCGCTTGAGTACCTTCAACAACCATCATTCCTTTGAAAAATCATAACTTGAGTTATAAATGTCAAAAAATCAGACAACTTGCCCCATTAAAAACTAGATTTGAAACACTAACAATCGTTAGAAGACAACTCAAGGAGATTCAGTTCATAAATTGGTCCAAATTGAGCCGCAAGATACTACAACATTTCAATTTTTACTTGTGCAGGGCAGAATTTTTGGTCAAATTTGTTGATTTTCTGGTGCATATATAAAATGAACCATTGCTCAAAATTCATACCATTAGAAAGCTTTCTGAGTCTAGTTTCAAACACAATTGACAGCACTCAAATTCGATTTTTCTACACTAAGTTATGATCATTTTTACTAAAATTGCCCAGAGGTGACTGTCACCCGAAGTTCCAAACTTTAACTTGTTTGAAAATACCAAATACACAACATAGAATATATCCAACAGAAAATGAAGTAATTAGCAAATCCTGTTTCTGGTGTCTACTTGTTTCAGCCAAGCATTTCACCAAAAACTTCACAAAATCTGTCATCAACTACCACAATAAAGCTATCATCAGCTAAGCAGAATTTCCAGCAAGAAAATTGAAACTTTTCTTCACCAAAACTCACTCTTTTCTTGCTTCTATCTCAACAAATACCACATACATGTCTAGATAAAAGAAGTAAATGGTACATGAAGTGAGTTCTTGACCAAAACTAGCAAAATCTTGCAGTTAAAGCTGCAACTTTTCAGCTTTACTCTATCAGCCATCAAGCATCAACATAACCAGAAATTTTTTAGTATGGTTCCTTCAAAATCCAACACTAATCTCACTTATATTCATATAAAACACTATGTGCATGTCATAAAAATAGAGATAGGAGGTATATAAGGTACATCTAAACACAATCCAGCAAAATTTTAAAGAAAAGAACCAAAAATAGCAGTTTTGTCCTCTCGGTCTTCAGGCAGCAACTTGTCCAGAAATTTTCCTGCTTTGGATGAACAAAATTTTCTCCAACTAAACCTCTTTTTCTCAGTTCTAATTCATTCTAAGACACTATTAATCAAAGTTATAAGGAAAATAAAGAAGAACTTAGCAATTACTCCCTTTTCACTCACGGTTCAAGGCTGGAGTAATGGAGACAGATTGCTCTTTCCTCCCTCAGCTCCTCAAGGTTGAATCACACCAAGAAGGTAGAGCTCCCTCACTCTTTCCTTCCTCTCTAACTCTCTTTCCCTCGGCTTCAACTGATATGGAGATGAACAAGAAAATTCTCTTAACTTTTCACTCTCAGTTGGAGTACAAAATAAGGGACCAGTCTTGCCCTCTTTGTTTCACACTCATTCGGATGACTTGGGTTGGGGGAAGGCAGAATTTGTTTCTTTTACTTGCTTCTCTTGGTTAAGCTAAAAGAAAGAAACAAGAAAGGAACGAGTTTTGATTTGGTCAACTTTTGCATGCCGTTGTGGATAAACTTTCTCTTCGTCAAATATGGAGGCAAGGAGCAAGATATTTTATTGAGAAAGATATCTTTCTCTCGATCAAAATGTTGCCATTTGGTCAAAATTTCTAGTCAAGATGTTTTGTGGTTAAGCAAGATATCTTACAATTGACACACTCACCTACTTGTCACTCATACATGAATCAAGAGTTTAATCTAACAATTACCCCACACCTCTCTATTATCATGTTATGACCTAACTAATTTCTCATTCTAGTTGGTGTTAAGTCCTATTGGGTTTGATCCTATACTAATTGAGGGTGCATTCAATTCATCTAATCACATGAAACAAGCAAACATGGAAATTAAATAATATCATGCAAATTACAGCACATTCAAATTCTACATGAAGTCATAGATGACAAAAATAATTTTCGAGCTGTCACAGTCCTTCTAACAAATAGTCTCGAATAATCTTCATCCAAGGTCGGCCGAATAAGTACGTGCTTTGAGCCAACAGGCCCACTGAGCATGCTCCCATCAATCCCAACGACTCAAAAAACTTTTGAATAATCTCCATCAATAGCCGATTGAAGGCAAATCTGTGACAGCCCCACCTTCCCCTAAGGCGAACCAAAGGGGTTAGCGGACCGCTTGCCCAACTCTCGCCAGGACTAACGGTTCAGTTAGAGCGATCTAATACGTTCCGGAACTTACAAACACGCGTAAACAAGTCAAAATATCAAAATAAAAAAAATAAAACCGGAGTCGTCCATGAATAGTAACCGACCCGTCGAAACCCCAACCAAACATCAAGCAAATATTTACATGTTGAAATTTAGCAGCTACAATCCAAAGCGGCATACCAAAGTGATTCAAAAATGGATACAAGTACGGTTTGCCAAATCAAAAGAGAAACAGTGCCAAAAATACATTTAGGGTTTCAATAAATGAGCTATACAAAAGATATGTCCAACTAGCTCAATTCGGCAACCAACTATCAATTGCAGTCCAAAAGTATTTATTTTCCTGTAAGGAAAACAAAAGGAATAGGGTGAGCTAATTGCCCAGTGAGATAATACTACTCAAGCAACCAAGTTCATAGATACATCAAGTTTTTCAGTCCAATTTATCAAAAGTAAATCAAGACACACATCAATAATGACGATAAAAGGATACAGGCGGCTCTCAAGAGCCCTTTTCCTCGTTTGCATTCTTGATTGAACCTCATTGACTCTCCGTCAATGTTTAAAAGTAACCAACCGTAGACTCCACTTTACTTCCATTCATTCCACCCAACATACCCCTACCGGGCCCGAACTCCAAACACTTGCACTGTGGTATTACTCGAGTATACCGGAATCGAGAGTCTCTCATACTACAAGATTCCATATAACAGTCCCCAAGGTTCATTAATTGGCACGACCAAGCCCTCGCCGGCTCGATTCAATCAATTGCCAATGGGGTTGAGCTCAATGGTAACAATCATGGTCGTTGGATACTCGTCCAATCGACACCAAGTCAAGTACTTTTCATTTCATGTAACATTCCATGTAACATTTCAATAACATGAGAAATAAGTGAGAGTGATAAAGTACACCCTCACTTCAATCAATATCGGTGGTGCAATAACATTTAACTCATCAAGTTCAAGTATCAAAGCCATATAGTAACACACAAGTGAGTAGTACACTCACCAAGCTTGCAAATGGTGTTTCATGCACTTCCGTCAAAAGAACGTCGTGAACCACCGTCACGCCCTAAAACATGCAAACAAGTACAATGAGACTCGATAACGAGTCATAAACAAATGCCAAATATTCCCAAAATAGGGTTCCATAAGCATATACAAGCATTAGGGAAAACTAGAAAATCCGAAAATGAAACTAGCTTTATCCCTGAAAAAAAATAGTTTTCGACCACATTTTACGATAATTGCACCAAAGGCACTACGATTATCGGATGAAGGTACAAGACCCACCGTTTCGAAGCTAAAAGATAGGGTTACAATATTCCAGAAGGTCACTCAACCCAGTTTCGAGTGTAACCATGTCAAAAATGCAAGATACTACACCAGAACCGTAAAAACAGATTCACAGAATGCATTCTAGTGCAAACATCATAAATCAGGCTACCTAAGTCCAAATCAAGAAATTCTAAAACCAGCTGAAAGCTAAGAAACAGGGATACATTTCATCAGAAGGCCTTAACAACCAATTCGGAAGCATTCCTAACCAAAATAACCAATTACAGAAGCAATTTCCAAATTCGGGTAAAACCAGGACATCAAGGGTAATTTCGATTTTTCTCAAGCTACGCTACTCCGATTGACCTGAAATTTTGCAGCCACCTCTAAAATATTATTCCCTACAAATTTAATGTTTTAACCCAAGGCCAATTTGGCCCCTATCTATGAGATACAGTACCGGGCAGAATGAAGAACATCAAACCCTAATTTTTTCAATTTTCTTCCAAAACAAAAATTGCAATTATCCACTTTTTCCACCTCCTATATCCCTTCCATACCATTTCCAATCATCATACATAGCCACACAATCATATTCATATTAAAACAGAAAAATCCCCAATAATTACAAAACATCATCAATTCAACCAAAAATCACAAGATAATCCATAAAGTTGCATCTTATACTACCACCAATCATGATTTGAGCATCATTAGAGGGAGGAGAGGGGTCCTTCACTACTCACCTTAGTAAAACAAGAGAGAGAGCAATTAGTCACCTTAGCTTTCCAAACAACTCCACAAAACACCTCACTATCACTCACTTAAGGTTTCCTATGGAGCAAAACCAAGATTCAATGGTTGATTTGGTAGATTGGAGCAAGATTGAAGCAAACCTTGGAGAGCTTTTTCTTTCTTTCTTCCTTGTAGAGAGGTTCGGCCATAAACTTGGGAAAAATGGAAGATTTTTGGTCAATTTTTGGGTTTATTTAGTAAATGGTAAAAGGATGAATAGTAAGTCAAATGTAGGAATGAATCTCTAAGTGACACATGTCACTTTCATTAATTACTTGCCTAACTTTTTCTCTCTCTCACACCAACCACTTGGTAACCTCTAAATATCTCATAACAACCGATAAATTAAACCCAGTATCCAAATCTTAACCTAATTGGCCGAAATTCACTGAACTTTCCACACTAGTGGGTCACACGTCCGATATACATTCTTATTTTCTAAAACTCTAACCGATACTAGAAAAATCATCTAAAAACTATATTTACTCATAAGAATTATTTTCACAATTTTCGAATAAATAAAATGTGGAAAAGCGTGTAATTAATAGAAAATAAAACTTAGCAATTAAGAAAAGTACGGGTTCTCACACTCTCTCCCCCTTAAAAGAATTTCGTCCTCGAAATTCTCTCTTTTGCTCACAAAAATTGATTCCACCGTGAATTCTTCTATCTTACAAGAGCTTCTCCTCATTCATGCCCTAATCAAGTCTGGATAGTTCTCGAAAGTCAGTCAGGCACTAAGGATCACTCTAATCGAAATTCAAAATATATCCGAGATCTCCCATCCCGTCACACTAACAAGTGAATACAAGTGTTTCCTTTGCCTCGAGTCCTGTGGAGAGAAAATAAATATTTTAAGGTGAGCTAAAAGCTCAACAAGTATCCAGAAAACTCAATAATCAAATAAGTTTCGCAGTAGTGCATTTAGCTGGTGTCATGAATCAGTAATCAAATGTACATTTATTGCTCTTGTGAGACAGGGAGATCATGGTACTTAAACATGCAACTCTCCAATAAAATCCAGTATCAGTCCAGCGGTACAAATGAGCCATCGGTGCTCCCATATTCAAGTCAATTGTCATTAAGTTGGAGACGTTGGTTTTAAGCACAAGACTTCCAAGCACTCATTTGAGCCAAATCATTGCATGGCAAACACACAAGAAAACAGTACAGGAAATAGTTCGAAAATAATTTTGACAACAATTTTGGAATCATTTACCAACCACAGCTCATGATCCTCATCCATCATAGATAGTTTCCTAGCTCTAGTTCAATTCCTTCGATCACAAATATCATATCAAGCAAGTTCCTCTCACCTTTTTACATTTCCTATTACACCTGAAGCTACACCTCTCGGATTGAAAAAAAAATCTTATGGTGTTTTGAATCTAAGACATAGGCCTACACTACTGGGTTCCTTCTCTCAGCCCTAGGTTCTCGATTTGGTCGGTCACAGATTTCCAATGACCCTTCCTTAATCCCGAGGTCGTCTAAATCTACACAGATGCCGAAATATCATTTTCTTAGCTTTCCTTTCCATTATATATATTCATATATATCTCAGAGGATAGGGTTCAGTTAGGCACATAGACACAGGTAATCAATCAAAAATCCCAACCACGTTCAAAGCTAACACGTTAAACATCCACAGTAACTATTACAGTCCAAATCTAACCACTGTCTATCAAAACCCTAGCTCAACTTTTATTGGGCAAATCCGCGATAGCATCCCTCATTCCAATCTCCTCAATCGGGTCAATGTCAAATCCAATACAAGAATCCCCCGTGCTCTAACCTTTGTCATCATAACTTATCTCAAAATCACTTATGATTTCTAGTTACCTCATTATCACAAGACTATACCCCTTCCGAATTCACAAGTATTCCCTTAGGAAAGTATTTGGTACTCGAGTACAAGAATCCCAACTAAGAGAATTTACAACTCAGGCCGTACGCTCCCAAGTGCAAATGTGAGAACCCGTTTTGCCCTAATATTTTCCTAGGGTTTATTTTCCCCTTAATTGCATGTTTTCTGCATTTTCTGGCTTAGAAATATTTTCTTAGTGGATTTTATGAGTACTTATAGTTTTTAGATGATTTTTCTAGCATTGGTGAGTTTTTAGAAAATTAAGAATATATATTGGACGTGGGACCCACTAGTGCGAAAGGTACGGGAAAATTCGGCCAATAAGGTTAAGTTTCGGATACTGTTAGAAATTTATCGGGTGTTAAGTGATAAGTAGAGTGTGTGAAGTGATTGATGTGAGAGAGAAAAGAAAGATAAGAATGCATTTAATGAGGTGACAAGTGTCACATAAGTATTGGTTTGACCTTAAGAAATACTATTCACCTTTTGACAATTTTTTTTTGACTTTTACCACTTGAGTTAAATATCTCAAAAAATTACAAAAAAACTCACTCTTCTCTCTTCCCTCTTGGCCGGCCATCCCAAGCTCCACAAGGAAGAAAGCTCTTCAAATTTTAAGCTTCCACTTGGTGCAAATCAACCAAAACCAATTGTTTCCATCCATTTCACTCCATAGGAACTTTGCTTCTAGTGTTAATAAGTGTACTAGTGAAGTTGTTTTGAAGCTCTAAGGTGGCCAACCTCTCTATCTTTCTTGTTTCTTGGTAAGTGTTGCTTGAACACTCTACTACCTCTAATAATGGTTATATGATGCTTAGAAGTGGCATGAGTGTGAGAAAATGTGATTTGTTTCTTGATTTGAAGAGTTTTGGTGAAGTTTTCATTTTATTGAGAATTTTCTGGTTTAATATGAAATGAAGGTTGTGGCTTTGCATGATGAATGGTAATGGTTGATGATGACTCTATGAGGTGTATTGGATAGGAAAATGCAATCAATTTTGGATTTGGTGTGAAATTGAAAAGTTAGGGTTCTTAATTCCCAAATTCTGTCCGGTTTTTGATCATAGGGTTAGAGGCCGAATTTGACTTTGCTTAAAACATGAAAGTTGTAGGTATTGATGTGATGGAGATACCTGTAAAATTTCAGGGCATTTGGATTAGTGTGGAGTGAGTTATGACGAAATTACTGTAGCTGTTCTGCTTTGGACAGAATGCGAAAACTGCGATAGTAATTGGCTATTTTGACTGGAATTGGTTTGGATTTTGGAGTTGGTGTCTTCTGATGAAATGTAGCTGGATGACTTAGCTAACATATGCCTTTGGAATTTCGGCAATTGGACTTGTATGGACTGAGATATACTGATTACAGTTTTTGGTGATTTGCAAACCTGTTTTGGTAATTCTGGTTTAGTATTTTGCACTTTTGACCTAGTTAAGCTAGGAACTGGATTGAGTGCCCTTCTACATTGTTGTAGCCCTGTTTCATAGCTTCGAAATGGTGGGTCTTACACCCCCAACCGATAACCGTAGTGAAATTGACGCCATTACCGCATTCTAAGCTCAAACACGGTTTTTCTATCGAGGCTTAAGTTAAGGCCATATATTAATTTCTGGTTTGCTATCATGCCTACTTATGCATGTGAAACCCTATTGGGGTTGTGTTTAGCATTGTTTGATGACTCGTTCTCGAGTCTCATTGCATTTGTTGTGTGATTCTAGGGCGTGACGGTAGCTCACGGCGTCTTGGTGATCACGGTGTATGAAACACCATTTTCTCACTTGGTGAGTATACTACTCACTTAATTGTTACTATGTGGCTTTGCTAAATGTATATGTGATGCCTTGAAGGCTTACTTGGATATTGGAATTGATTAAGGTGAGGGTGTACTTGACCGCCCTCACCCCTTTTGATAGTATCACTGATTGGCTACCGTTTTACTGTATTACTGAACTTGATATACTGGATACTGAATTCCATTCTTGGAAACTGATTTGGTGTCATTTGGGTGAATGTCCAATGGCTTCACTGTATTACTGAGCTCAACCCCGTTTGGTAGTCAATTGGATCGAGCCGGCGAGGGCTTGGTCGTGAAAATTGTCATGCCACGGGGACTGTACTGAGGAACCTTGTGGTAATGAGACCTTTGGTTCCGGTATACTCGAGTATTACCAAAATGACTGAATGGAGTGCGGGCCCGGTTGGGGTATGTTGGGTGGAAGGAATGGAAGTGAAGTGAGGTCTACGGTTTGGTACTTTTAACATTGACGGAGGGTCAATGAGTGTGGATCAAGAATGTAAGCGTGGAAATGGGCTCTTGAGAGCCGACCGTATCCTTTCACTGAATTGCTTACTTCGAAATTGCATACTTGAATTGAATGGTTATGCTTATGTGATCTTAACTGCTATTGTGATAGTTGCTCACTGAGCTTTAGCTCACACCGTTCCATTTGTTTTCCTTACAGGAAAATGAACACTTTTGGAAAAGATTGTAATAGTTGAATGACAAGTTGAGCTCATGTACATGTATTTTGAAAAGCTCCTTGAGGGTGAAACCCTAAGTGTTTTGTTTCCTCCAATGTTTGGTTTGTAATTGGTTATTGTACATGTGTGGATTAGTTGGATATTTTGGTATGCCGATTTGGCTTGGAATGTTGGATTTCAATGTATATATGCTTGGTTGATGTTTGGCTGAACTTTGAATCGATTTGGATTTCAAACGGCAAAAGGAAAATTTTGAACGAAAAGTCACTGGACTGAATCCGGCCAGGAATCCGGCCAGAAACTGGCCGGATTTCCGGCCGGATTGCGGAGGGTTTTGGACAACATTTTGGATTGCTCTCGGCCTAGTATCCGGCCGAGAATCCGGCCGGAAATCCGGCCAGATTCCGGCCGGATTCTGACGTGGCCTGCACTATTCATCTTCGGCAATCTTTTTTCGTTTTTTTTTATTTTGACTCTTTTGACTTGTTTGCGCGCAATGGTATGTTCCGGAACGTTATAGAACGACGTTAACTGTACCGTAGTCCTGGCGAGAGCTGGGCAGGCAGTCCGCTAACCCCTTTGGTTCGCCTTAGGGGAAGGTGGGGCTGTTACAATTGGTATCAGAGCCAGGTTCGCGTGGTCTCTGCGTGGAGTGAGACTGGGCCAAGTGGTGGTGTGGTCCTAATTTCATGAATATGTCTAAGTGCTCGTTTGAGCATAAGTTATGAACCGGGCATGTGATAAGTGTACGAATCATTATCATGGGACTCGAGGAAGTTAGGTATGTATGTCGGGTAGGAATCTTTAATAAGGATGGTTTACTCTTGGGACCGGCCGGCTCGAGATGTGAATTATCTTAGACGAGATTCTCGCGCCCGGATACGAAAGATATGAAGGCCTAGGTTAGAAAGGATTAGGTGAACTAGAAAGGCGATTCTATGGAACTTCGTGTGGTTTGTTCGGGTGGTTAAGCGTGATCGACCTTGATTAAGATATAAATATTTGGACGAAACCCTAGAAGGGGAAAAGCGTTTCGTGAGTCCTTTTGTACTTGTGACCTAGGTGTCTATAGTACTTTTGGAAGACCCTATTGTTTCATGCAATGACTTCATATGTACTTGACTGACTGTTCCGTATGATTGCTTAACTTGGTTATGTGATCTATGTATACATGGTATATGTTTAAATGCTCTTCGCGGTAATTGTTGGAGTTACTTATTCTTGTTTCCTTGTTCCTGTCTGGTGCTACGGAAATGAGGGTTAGGTGCCCTTTAACAGTATATCTATTTGGTGACTTAGATTGACTTAGATTGATGGAAGGCACTCGGAGTGGTCGAGGCCGTGGACGCAGAACTAGACAACCTACACCGGTTAGGGGTGCGGGGGAAACCTCGACTGGACCTGATCCTGAACCCCAAGCCGACCCTAATGCCCAGATAGCTGCTGCTATGCAGCAAATGACAAACCTGCTTGCACAAGTAGTGCAGCAACAAGCCCAGAACCCAAACCCGAACCCTGGAAATCCCGGAAACCCTGGCCATCATATTGAGAGCGAGGATAGAGCTCTCGAACGTTTCCAAAAGTTCGCTCCGCCGAAATTTGTTGGGGGACCCGACCCTGATGTGGCTGAGAAATGGCTTGAGAAGATGGTAGACATTTTTGCAGCCTTACACTACCCTGACGAACGGCAGGTGACTTTTGCCGTGTTCCAGCTTGAAGGGGCAGCCCGTTCCTGGTGGAACGTCATTAGGCAGAAGTGGGAACGAGAACAGACACCTAGGACTTGGGTGAACTTCATCAGAGAGTTCAATGCGAAGTTTTTCCCTCCTCTAGTTCAGGAGAGGAAGGAAGACGAGTTCATTCGACTTCGCCAAGGAGCCCAAACTGTGGCGGAGTATGAGAGCCAGTTCACCCGCCTATCCAAATTTGCGCCCGAACTCATCATGACCGAGCAACGAAGAATACGGCGATTTGTCCAGGGGCTGAACGTAGAAATCCAGAAGGACCTCGCGGCAGCCCAAATTAATGCCTTCAGCGAAGCAGTGGAGAAGGCACAACGAGTAGAGAATGCTAGGCTCCAGGTGAAAACCTTTCAGGCGAAAAAGAGAGGATTTCCTGGAAACAATTCGGGACTGGAGGATGAAAGTATCCCTCCCAAATTTGGGCGGGGAACGGGAGGAGTGAGGATGCCGGAAATGTCACCAGAGAGGCCGTCAAGAGGAGGCTCAGCTTCTGCAGCACGCGGACCCTGCGGGTATTGCGGAAAATTAAACCACTCGGAGGACAATTGCTGGAGGAAAGGAGGAAAATGCTTGCTCTGTGGGAATGCCGAACATCAAATTGCTAACTGTCCAGCTCGCCTGCGCGAGAGGCAAGGGACTCTGCCACCAACCACGACCCACCCTGACCAGTCGAAGGGGGACAAGGATGGATCGAACGTGTCTTCTCGGGTGTACTCCTTAGATGTTGACTCATCAGAGGACGTGGAAGGTAAGAATTTAATGAACCTGGCCAGTGAAGGGGTACAGATCAGTATACTGCTCAATTTAATCCCGGAGTAGTCAATGATAAGGAATTTCGGGGACGAAATTCTTTTAAGGGGGAGAGAGTGTGAGAACCCGTTTTGCCCTAATATTTTCCTAGGGTTTATTTTCCCCTTAATTGCATGTTTTCTGCATTTTCTGGCTTAGAAATATTTTCTTAGTGGATTTTATGAGTAATTATAGTTTTTAGATGATTTTTCTAGCATTGGTGAGTTTTTAGAAAATTAAGAATATATATTGGACGTGGGACCCACTAGTGCGAAAGGTACGGGAAAATGCGGCCAATAAGGTTAAGTTTCGGATACTGTTAGAAATTTATCGGGTGTTAAGTGATAAGTAGAGTGTGTGAAGTGATTGATGTGAGAGAGAAAAGAAAGATAAGAATGCATTTAATGAGGTGACAAGTGTCACATAAGTATTGGTTTGACCTTAAGAAATACTATTCACCTTTTGACAATTTTTTTTTGACTTTTACCACTTGAGTTAAATATCTCAAAAATTACAAAAAAACTCACTCTTCTCTCTTCCCTCTTGGCCGGCCATCCCAAGCTCCACAAGGAAGAAAGCTCTTCAAATTTTAAGCTTCCACTTGGTGCAAATCAACCAAAACCAATTGTTTCCATCCATTTCACTCCATAGGAACTTTGCTTCTAGTGTTAATAAGTGTACTAGTGAAGTTGTTTTGAAGCTCTAAGGTGGCCAACCTCTCTATCTTTCTTGTTTCTTGGTAAGTGTTGCTTGAACACTCTACTACCTCTAATAATGGTTATATGATGCTTAGAAGTGGCATGAGTGTGAGAAAATGTGATTTGTTTCTTGATTTGAAGAGTTTTGGTGAAGTTTTCATTTTATTGAGAATTTTTCTGGTTTAATATGAAATGAAGGTTGTGGCTTTGCATGATGAATGGTAATGGTTGATGATGACTCTATGAGGTGTATTGGATAGGAAAATGCAATCAATTTTGGATTTGGTGTGAAATTGAAAAGTTAGGGTTCTTAATTCCCAAATTCTGTCCGGTTTTTGATCATAGGGTTAGAGGCCGAATTTGACTTTGCTTAAAACATGAAAGTTGTAGGTATTGATGTGATGGAGATACCTGTAAAATTTCAGGGCATTTGGATTAGTGTGGAGTGAGTTATGACGAAATTACTGTAGCTGTTCTGCTTTGGACAGAATGCGAAAACTGCGATAGTAATTGGCTATTTTGACTGGAATTGGTTTGGATTTTGGAGTTGGTGTCTTCTGATGAAATGTAGCTGGATGACGTAGCTAACATATGCCTTTGGAATTTCGGCAATTGGACTTGTATGGACTGAGATATACTGATTACAGTTTTTGGTGATTTGCAAACCTGTTTTGGTAATTCTGGTTTAGTATTTTGCACTTTTGACCTAGTTAAGCTAGGAACTGGATTGAGTGACCTTCTACATTGTTGTAGCCCTGTTTCATAGCTTCGAAATGGTGGGTCTTACACCCCCAACCGATAACCGTAGTGAAATTGACGCCATTACCGCATTCTAAGCTCAAACACGGTTTTTCTATCGAGGCTTAAGTTAAGGCCATATATTAATTTCTGGTTTGCTATCATGCCTACTTATGCATGTGAAACCCTATTGGGGTTGTGTTTAGCATTGTTTGATGACTCGTTCTCGAGTCTCATTGCATTTGTTGTGTGATTCTAGGGCGTGACGGTAGCTCACGGCGTCTTGGTGATCACGGTGTATGAAACACCATTTTCTCACTTGGTGAGTATACTACTCACTTAATTGTTACTATGTGGCTTTGCTAAATGTATATGTGATGCCTTGAAGGCTTACTTGGATATTGGAATTGATTAAGGTGAGGGTGTACTTGACCGCCCTCACCCCTTTTGATAGTATCACTGATTGGCTACCGTTTTACTGTATTACTGAACTTGATATACTGGATACTGAATTCCATTCTTGGAAACTGATTTGGTGTCATTTGGGTGAATGTCCAATGGCTTCACTGTATTACTGAGCTCAACCCCGTTTGGTAGTCAATTGGATCGAGCCGGCGAGGGCTTGGTCGTGAAAATTGTCATGCCACGGGGACTGTACTGAGGAACCTTGTGGTAATGAGACCTTTGGTTCCGGTATACTCGAGTATTACCAAAATGACTGAATGGAGTGCGGGCCCGGTTGGGGTATGTTGGGTGGAAGGAATGGAAGTGAAGTGAGGTCTACGGTTTGGTACTTTTAACATTTGACGGAGGGTCAATGAGTGTGGATCAAGAATGTAAGCGTGGAAATGGGCTCTTGAGAGCCGACCGTATCCTTTCACTGAATTGCTTACTTCGAAATTGCATACTTGAATTGAATGGTTATGCTTATGTGATCTTAACTGCTATTGTGATAGTTGCTCACTGAGCTTTAGCTCACACCGTTCCATTTGTTTTCCTTACAGGAAAATGAACACTTTTGGAAAAGATTGTAATAGTTGAATGACAAGTTGAGCTCATGTACATGTATTTTGAAAAGCTCCTTGAGGGTGAAACCCTAAGTGTTTTGTTTCCTCCAATGTTTGGTTTGTAATTGGTTATTGTACATGTGTGGATTAGTTGGATATTTTGGTATGCCGATTTGGCTTGGAATGTTGGATTTCAATGTATATATGCTTGGTTGATGTTTGGCTGAACTTTGAATCGATTTGGATTTCAAACGGCAAAAGGAAAATTTTGAACGAAAAGTCACTGGACTGAATCCGGCCAGGAATCCGGCCAGAAACTGGCCGGATTTCCGGCCGGATTGCGGAGGGTTTTGGACAACATTTTGGATTGCTCTCGGCCTAGTATCCGGCCGAGAATCCGGCCGGAAATCCGGCCAGATTCCGGCCGGATTCTGACGTGGCCTGCACTATTCATCTTCGGCAATCTTTTTTCGTTTTTTTTTATTTTGACTCTTTTGACTTGTTTGCGCGCAATGGTATGTTCCGGAACGTTATAGAACGACGTTAACTGTACCGTAGTCCTGGCGAGAGCTGGGCAGGCAGTCCGCTAACCCCTTTGGTTCGCCTTAGGGGAAGGTGGGGCTGTTACAGCAAATCAACAAGGTTTAAGATTCCTACCTGACGTGCACATCTATCTACCTAGAGTACCATGATAAAGGTTTGAAACCTATAACACTTCATAATTTACAACTTATGCTCAAAAGAGCACTTAACCCTATAATTCATTCACGATATCAGGACCATAACACCACTTGGCCCAAGCTCATTCCGCGCAGAGACCACGCGAAGCTGCTCTGATACCACCTGTGACAGCCCCACCTTCCCCTAAGGCGAACCAAAGGGGTTAGCGGACCGCCTGCCCAGCTCTCGCCAGGACTAACGGTTCAGTTAGAGCGATCTAATACGTTCCGAAACTTACAAACACGCGTAAACAAGTCAAAATGTCAAAATAAAAAAAATAAAACCGGAGTCGGCCATGAATAGTAACCGACCCATCGAAACCCCAATCAAACATCAAGCAAATATTTACATGTTGAAATTTAGCAGCTACAATCCAAAGCGGCATGCCAAAGTAATTCAAAAGTGGATACAAGTACGGTTTGCCAAATCAAAAGAGAAACGGTCCCAAAAATACATTTAGGGTTTCAATAAATCAGCTATACAAAAGATATGTCCAACTAGCTCAATTCGGCAACCAACTATCAATTGCAGTCCAAAAGTATTTATTTTCCTGTAAGGAAAACAAAAGGAATAAGGTGAGCTAATTGCCCAGTGAGATAATACTACTCAAGCAACCAATTCATAGATACATCAAGCTTTGCAGTCCAATTCATCAAAAGTAAATCAAGACACACATCAATAATGATGATAAAAGGATACAGGCGGCTCTCAAGAGCCCTTTTCCTCGTTTGCATTCTTGATCGAACCTCATTGACTCTCCGTCAATGTTTAAAAGTAACCAACCGTAGACTCCACTTTATTTCCATTCATTCCACCCAACATACCCCTACCGGGCCCGAACTCCAAACACTTGCACTGTGGTATTACTCGAGTATACCGAAATCGAGAGTCTCTCATACTACAAGATTCCATATAACAGTCCCCAAGGTTCATTAATTGGCACGACCAAGCCCTCGCCGGCTCGATTCAATCAATTACCAATGGGGTTGAGCTCAATGGTAACAATCGTGGTCGTTGGATACTCGTCCAATCGACACCAAGTCAAGTACTTTTCATTTCATGTAACATTCCATGTAACATTTCAATAACATGAGAAATAAGTGAGAGTGATAAAGTACACCCTCACTTCAATCAATATCGGTGGTGCAATAACATTTAACTCATCAAGTTCAAGTATCAAAGCCATATAGTAACACACAAGTGAGTAGTACACTCACCAAGCTTGCAAATGGTGTTTCATGCACTTCCGTCAAAAGAACGTCGTGAACCACCGTCACGCACTAAAACATGCAAACAAGTACAATGAGACTAGATAAAGAGTCATAAATCAATGCCAAATATTCCCAAAATAGGGTTCCATAAGCATATACAAGCATTAGGGAAAATCAGAAAATCCGAAAATGAAACTAGCTTTATCCCTGAAAAAAAATAGTTTTCGACCCCATTTTGCGGTAATGGCACCAAAGGCACTACGATTATCGGATGAAGGTACAACACCCACCGTTTCTAAGCTAAAAGATAGGGATACAATATTACAGAAGGTCACTCAACCCAGTTTCGAGTGTAACCAGGTCAAAAATTCAAGATACTACACCAGAACCGCAAAAACAGATTCACAGAACGCATTCTAGTGCAAACATCATAAATCAGGCTACCTAAGTCCAAATCCAGAAATTTCAAAACCATCTGAAAGTTAAGAAACAGAGATACATTTCATCATAAGGCCTCAACAACCAATTCCGAAGCATTCCTAACCAAAATAACCAATTACAGACGCAATTCCCAAATTCGGGTGAAACCAGGATAGCAAGGGTAATTTCAACTTTTCTCAAGCTACGCTACTCCGATTGACCTGAAATTTTGTAGAAACCTCTAAAATATCATTCCCTACAACTTTCATGTTTTAACACAAGGCCAATTTGGCCCCTATATATGAGATACAGTACCAGGCAGAATGAAGAACATCAAACCCTAATTTTTTCAATTTTCTTCCAAAACAAAAATTGCTTGCAATTATCCACTTTTTCCACCTCCTATATCCCTTACATACCATTTCCAATCATCATACATAGCCACACAATCATATTCATATTAAAACAGAAAAATCCCCAATAATTACAAAACTTCATCAATTCAACCAAAAATCACAAGATAATCCATAAAGTTGCATCTTATACTACCACCAATCATGATTTAAGCATCATTAGTGGGAGGAGAGAGGTCCTTCACTACTCACCTTAGTAAAACAAGAGAGAGAGCAATTAGTCACCTTAGCTTTCCAAACAACTTCACAAAACACCTCACTATCACTCACTTAAGGTTTCCTATGGAGCAAAACCAAGATTCAATGGTTGATTTGGTAGATTGGAGCAAGATTGAAGCAAACCTTGGAGAGCTTTTTCTTTCTTTCTTCCTTGTAGAGAGGTTCGGCCATAAGCTTGGGAAAAAATGGAAGATTTTTGGTCAATTTTTGAGTTTATTTAGTAAATGGTAAAAGGATGAATAGTAAGTCAAATGTAGGAATGAATCTCTAACTGACACATGTCACTTTCATTAATTACTTGCCTAACTTTCTCTCTCTCTCACACCAACCACTTGGTAACCTCTAAATATCTCATAACAACCGATAAATTAAACCCAATATCCAAATCTTAACCTAGTTGGCCGAATTTTACCGAACTTTCCGCACTAGTGGGTTCCACGTCTGATATACATTCTTTTTTTCTAAAAATCTAACCGATACTAGAAAACTCATCTAAAAACTATATTTACTCATAAAAACTATTTTCACAATTTTTGAATAAATAAAATGTGGAAAAGCGTGTAATTAATATTAGCAATTAAGAAAAGTACGGGTTCTCACAAAATCTCCCAATCAAGGCATTCTTGTAGGGTTTTGCCAGCTGCAACAAATCTTGCTTGTACAATAGCAGTGCAGGTTTGCCACGATGAACTCCTAGGGCTACAAAAGATTTTCTTGGAGCTCGAGAGAGTCCTCCAGTCGAAGAATCAGGCGGCCAGGAAGCCGCCATGAGTACCCTCGACCCCTTAAACCCTAAAACCTATTAAATGAAGTTATGTTGTCATGTGTGAGCATAGACATAAGTTAGGTAATTTATTTTCGAGAGTCATTGCATATTTACAGTTGGTTTTTCTTCTTGTACATAGCCTAGATGTGAGGACCCGTAATTTTCTTAATTTCTAGGTTTTATTTTCTTTTAATTGCAGGTTTTTCCACATTTTCTTTATTCGGAAAATTTTAAAAAATAATTTTTATCAGTAAATATAGTTTTTAGATGATTTTTCTAGTATCGGTTAGTTTTTGAGAAATTAAGAGCGTATACCGGACGTGGGACCCGTAGTGCGGAAAGTTCGGAAAAATTCGGCCAGTTAGGTTAAGTTTTGGATACCGGGTTTCCTTTAGCAGGTGTTAAGAGATAACTAGAGGTTACTAAATGGATTGGTGTGAGAGGACAAAAGGATAGTCATGTATTAATTATAGTGACAAGTGTCACTTGGAGAATTGTTCTTACTTTTTGACACTATTCATTACTTTACCAATTAAATCAAAAAAATTGCCCAAAAATCATCCAAAATTGCAAGCTCTTGGCCGGCCATCTTTCAAGAGAAAAGAAGAAAAACCTCTCCACTTTCTTACTTCTAATCTTGCTCAATCTTTCATTCCAACCAGTTAATCTTCAAATTACTCCATAAAACCTCTTAGTTTAGTGGTATTAAGGTTGGTTGTGAAGTGGTTTGGAGGAGCAAAGTGCTAAATTGGGTCTTTTCTTGGGTTTGCAAGGTATGTGACCAAGGAACCTTCCCTTTGATCCTAATAATGTTCCATTTGTACCTTATGTGAGTTAAAGAGATAATTTTAGGTGTTATTTTGTGACTTTTGGTTGAATTGGTGAAGTTTTATATTTATTTGTGATTTTTCTGTTTTCATATGATTACTATTGTGTGGACATGGATGATAGTTGGGAATGGTTTAGAGTGAAACCTTAGTGTGTAAATTTTAGCTATTTGCGGAAAATTTCCGCTTTGAACCGAAATTTCCAGGTTAGGGTTCCAAAATCTCACTATTCTACCCGGCACTGTTGGACCTATTTAGTGGCCGAATTAGCCTTAGATTAAAACATGAAAGTTGTAGAGAATGATTTTTTATAGATGCCTAAAAAATGTCAGGCCAATCGGAGCAACGTAGCCTGTGAAAAGACTGAAATACCCCTGCTGGCCTGTTTCTGTCCGAACCTGCTAATCAGCTTCTGTAATTAGTTGTTTTGACCAGGAATACTACTGATTTGGTTGTCAATGTCTTCTTAAGACTTATAGTCTTGTGTCTTACTTTCAAATGGCTTTGGAATCACCTGAATTGGACTTTGGTAGCCTGAATTATGGTTGTTTAACCAGAATGCAGTTTGCTAACCTGTTTATGCGATTCTGGTTTGGTACATTGCAATTTTGACTTAGTTGCACTACAAACTGGACTGAGTGGCCTTCTTAACATTGTATCCCTTTCTGTTAGCTTCGAAACGGTGTATATTTCACCTCCATCCGATAATTGTAGTGCCGGTTGTGTCCAATACGCTAAACGACGTCAAAACTGTTTTTGGGTTTTAGGGCTTAACTTTCATTTCCGGTCATTTTCCTAGCTAAATTTTGTACTTGAATGACTTTGAGCCTATTGAACGGCTGTTGTGATGAATTTATATTGCGTATGACTTTGGGGTTGATTGAGAAAAATAATGAAGCCATAAGTGGCTGAATTTCAGTTTCGGACAGAAACAGGACAGCAGGGGTATTTCAGTCTTTTCACAGGCTACGTTGCTCCGATTGAGCTGAAATTTTTCAGGAAACTATAAAATACCATCCTATACAACTTTCATGTTTTAATCCAAGGCTAATTCAGCCTCTAACTAGGAGAAACAGTACCAGGCAGAATGGGGTTAAATGAAACCCTAACTTCCGAAATTTCCTTTCAATGCGGAAATTTTCCGCAAATAGCCACAACTTACACCCTCTAGCTTCATTTTAGATCATTTCCAACCATCATCCAAGGCCACACCATAATAATCATATGAAAACAGAAAAATCATGATTAAATAGAAAAATGCACCAAATTCCACCAAAAGTCATGAAACAACACCTTAATCCATCACTTCATCTCACATAAGTCAATAATCAAACATTATTGAGAAGAAAGAAAGGTCCCTTAGTTACTCACCTTCACAACCCAAGAAAAGGAGCAACTTAGCACCTTAATCCTCCAAACCACTTCACTAATCACCTCACAACCACTCACTTAAGGGTTTTTATGGAGCAAATACAAGATTAAACGGTTGGAATTGAAGATTGAACAAGATTGGAGCTAGAAATTTGGAGAGGATTTCCTTTCTTTTTCCTTGGAGGAGTTCGGCCACAAGAAGCTTGGAAATGAAGAGATTTTTGGTCAAATTTTTTTATTTATTTGGTAAAATGGTAAAAGAGTGAATAGTGGTCAAAAAATAAGACTTAATCTCCAAGTGACACTTGTCACTTTCATTTAATACATGGTTATCCTTTTGTCCCTCTCACACCAATTCATCTAGTAACCTCTAGTTATCTCTTAACACCTGCTAAATTAATCCCGGTATACGAAACTTAACCTAACTGGCTGAATTTTATCGAACTTTCTGCACTAGCAGGTCCCACGCCCGGTATACACTTCTAAAATCTCATGAACTAACTTATACTAGAAAAATGATTTTGAAACCATATTTACTCATAAAAATTATCTAGAAAATTTTCTAACAAAGAAAATATAGAAAAGGCGTGCAATTAAATAAAATAAAGGCTTGAAAATAAAAAAATTTCCGGGTTCTCACATCAATACCTGACCATCTGAATCCCGTAGGTCTCCACCCCCACCACTAGCACCTGGATTGCCCTTGGATCACCCGTCTGTATTAAGTAACACGAACCCCTTACTTGCTGCTTGCCATCGGATTAATCTGCACTGCTGTAAGGGCATGTGTTGTGAAAGTTGGCCAAAGAACTGACTAAAAGTCAATGCCCCCGTCAACTTGTGGAACTTACTCGCAACCACCGGTAACATCCCGAAGAATGGCATGACAGATTTCCCCACATGACAGGTGTATCCCTTCCCATACCGCCTTATTCCTCGCCTTCGAGATGTGCCAACAGATAAAACTTGGGAGAATAGAAACCACAGTTCGTCTTTGCGCATCAGACTGTGAGGAAATCCACCACGCAACAAGTCTATCACGCAGTGGAACTTGAGGCAGAAATATTGCACAAGTGGCTTCAAAAGAATCCTAGACCGCCTTTGCTAGCTGTCCCATTGCAAAAAGATGTTCAATAGACTCCCCTTTAGACAAAAAGCAACAAAAGCATTTTGATGGACCTTGGACACCAAACTTCCCCAGTATGTCATCCAGAGGCGGTCTCCCTATCAGAAGCCGTAACACAAAAAAGGACACCTTCAATGGGATTTGGGGATGCCAATTGCACGAAAAGAGCTAGGAGGCATTCCGAGCTTGCCTTACCTCCTGGAAGACGGAGGATAAGAAGAATTGCCCAGAAGTCGTTGGCATCCAGACAACCTCGTCTGGCCGCTCTCCCTCAGGGGTTGGATGCTGCAAGATCAACGCCGTGACGTCACTTGGGAGATATTGGGCTGGTAACATTGAATTCCACTTCTCGTCTCCTATAAAATCCCTGAATGTCAACGCCCTGTTGACCGGGGCTCTATGATATTACATAGTCATATTTCTAAAGTATAAAACGTTAACCATGTGAAGAAAGGAAAATTAAACTTTCTTTGTTTTAGTTCATTTTTCCATTCCTTTTTCAAGTTTTTTCTACATAATGGTGATAATTGAGCAAACCAAATCCTTTTATTTGCATTTTCTTCATCATCAAAATCTTCTTATAAATATTCATAATTAATTTTAAAATTAGCTTTATTTATAACATTTATATCTCTTTTCATTTGTGAATGTGTTGGTGAATAATCAGATTGATTTTGATGTATTGCTTCAGGTATTGGCGTTTTAAACTTGAATGCTAAATTATTTCAATAGAGGATACAAATTCAATAGAATCAGAACAGGATTGTCTAGCTGGCATCCATGAAAAATTTGAAGAGGTTGATGGTCTTTCTCTATAAGAGGGAAATTTTATAAATATTTTTCCATCCGGTACTTCTATTAGTTGTTCTGCTTCTATTCTTTCTAAGTTTCTTGGAACTTGAGGGTTTTGTATTTGAAATTCAGTAGATATTGTGATTTCATTCCATTTTAATCTTTTAGGTGTATATACTATTGGTTTATCCGCTTCTACTTGGAGTATTACTGTTTCGTCTTTTAGGGTTGGAGTCATTATAAATTTTGGAGTTAATTGTGATGATAAGGATCTATAGTACATACTGTAAATTATAGCAAAATTTTTTACTCTGTTTTTCAAATTTATCTCCTTGTAAATGAATGTCTAATACGATAGAGTTCAAAACATGAGGGTCAATCATATCTATAGAAAATTTAGGGGTATGATTGAAATATATTGCTCCATTACATACATTTGTTTGAATCATGGCTAATGATGAAGTCTTGTATCTTTCGAGCCTTTTATCTCTTAAAGCTAAATAAATTGGAGCATTTACTCTTAAATGAACTAAAGGTTTTACTGCTATTTGAATTAGTCCAAAATGAAGATATCTATGTCCTTTACTAAGATATTTTTGAATTGTCAAATGATTCAATAATGGAATTGTTTGAAATTCTTCTTGAATTGATATTGTTTCTTCATGAGTTTTGACTGATAAAGTTGTTTTAAAATCTAGAACTCCTATTCTATAAATATGTTCTATTTTTTCCTCTATAATTGTCCACCCTGCATTATTTATTGGAATATGAAATTCACTACTTTGTACTATGTTTGAATGCTTTGAGTTAGATCCTAAAATTAGATGTGTGACGCCCCCACTTCTCCCTATGACGAACCCAAGGGTATCCGTGGAACGCCTGCCTAACTCTCACCAGGACTCGATACAAGTCAAATTTAAACTTGAGGATAAACAACCAATAATAAAAGTAGATACAAAGAAAGGTCGCTTCCTTAAATAAACATTCAAATCTTACGTCACAAGTTTCCAAAGGTACATCAAAATTCGCCAAAAATTACAAACATCCAAAGTCGACTAAACCATTTACATCCATAATTCTAATCAAAAGGTAATCAAGTCGGCTTTCCCAAAATCTTTCCATTCTGAGCTCCTGTTAAGGAAAACAAACTAATGGGGTGAGCTAATACTCAGTGAGACCAAGAAAGGCATGCAAACACGTAGTTCAAGTAACACTAACACTTGTACAAGAAATAAAGCTAGAAAGTTTAGGTAATTTATAAATAACAATAAAGCACACTCAATAAGGATACGGGAGCTCTCAGGAGCTGATTTTCACTTGCTTTGCCAAGGCTCGATCCAATACCTCCATGTGATGACATTCCGTCAACCGGATAGGTATCAAGTCCTTAGAAACCCCACTTACTACCTCCATCCACCATTTCACCCTCTCGGATCCGTAACCGAACACGTACGAAAGGGCGATACTACACGAGTATGCCAAGAAAGATCTCAAAAGATCAAGCATTGTAATATTCCATGGTTCACCAAGCTTCTCGACCAAGCCCATGCCGGCTCGAGTTACAAGGTTAGCCAATGGAATTTTGGGCGTCCACACGAGCACGAGTTTAAGTCGATGAGATGGCTCTCCAAAGGACGTCGAGTTACATACAAGTATAATTTTCAAGTATGAGGAAGTCAATTTTTAAAACAAGTAAAAGGGAATGAGTGCGATAAAGTACACACTCGTCTTGACAAGTCCAAATCACATAATTAACAAGAAACAATTCAAGTATTAAACAACAAGTCATGCATTTGGCACTCACCAATTCAAAAGCAAATGAGCAAATAAGTTCTTTAGTGGTCCTTGCTAGAATTCCTTTCGAATCCCTCTTGAGCACCTGAAGAAATAGTGACCATCCATCACTCACGTAAACTCTATACCACTTAACATTCAAGGAAGAAAATGCACTTGGTTAAAACTTAAGACAATGCCTTAAAAGAGTTTTACTCATCGAAAATCGAGATTAAAAAATGAGAATTTAAGATCACAAGTTCAGTCAAGTTAAAGGAGCTTTTCTCGTTAAAACGTTGGAATAATGCTCAAAGGGAACTCGAAAGTCATTTTTGATTCGAGTCGTGGTAAGTAAATCTCAATTTCAAAAGAAAGTACTAATTTCACTTTTGGCACGAAAATCGAGGAAAAGGTAGGAAGTTTTCATCTACCAAAACTTCTAATCTCATGACCCAAAAGTTAGAGTATAAAGGACATTCACATTTTCCAAACTAATGGAGATAAAACTCATCCAAAACTCCAATCATTTCATAGAAAAATATCAAAGCCAAGGTTCCAAGATTCAAGTATAAAACTAGTGCAATTCATCAAGAACTACTCTAGCCAAAATGCTCCCTTTTTGGAGTTTAAACTCATGGAAATCGAGGCAAAAGCTAGGGTTTGAAGTTCATTTCTCAAGTATAAAATAAGGTGTCATTAACCAAGAAAGTGGAACAACCAAGAAAATGCATTAAGAGAGGTTTAACCTTCGGAAACCAAGATTTGAAATAAAAGTTTAAAGTTCTAAAGAAACTGTGTATTCCACCATGAAATTGCAAAGGAGGGTGGAAAGTTCTTAAAAGGAATATTTGTTTGAAAACAGAAAATTTCCAGGTTAGTGTGACACTACTTGGAAAAATCGTATGTCGAGTTCTGTAAGTCCAAAAATGGAAACCTTTATACCGTTGGAAACTAGATTCAAAGTACTAGAACTTTGTAGAAGACACTTTTTCCAGAATCTAACCAGAAAGCATTCGAATTTCAGCTGAAAATTACAGTTTCATGAAGACAGGACAGAACCAGTCTTGGTTTTTCAGCAATGTTTGGAAATTCGGCAAAATTCACAGGAAATGAATCAGCCTCTGAAATTTATATAAAAAAAAGAGTTCCAAATCAAGTTTCAAACACAACAAGTGGAACTAAATTCAGAGTTTCGAGCAGCAGGATACAATAGTTTAAACTTGGCTGATTTTTGCAACCTGCTCAGAAAATTTCCAGTCACCAGGCCTCAACACAGTTTTGAAATCAGACCATATCTATCTCTATACAAGTCTAAATTGAGAATGGTTTAAGGCTTTAGAAACTATATTAAAAATGCTACAATTCATCAGAAGATATCATTTTCAAAATCTTTTCACAAGTGAGACAAAATCGAGCCACAAGATGCAGCTTCCTAGTTTCTCTCAGACAGACAGGCCAAACAGGACAGTCTGCTTTGCCGATTGCGCTACGGTTTACTCAAAACAAACTAGGAGGAGATTCTTATACCGTTTGAAAGATCAGAATGTCTAGTTTCAAATTCCGCAAACGACACTCAATTTCGACTTTTGTACAAAGAGTTATGTTCAGACAAAGAACTACTGTCTGCTTCCCTGGTAACCAGTTTCCAGATTTCGAACTTTCTCCAAAACTCAAGTTTTATGCAACCATTTGAGATGATTTTTGAAAGACACTTTCTACACACATAATACAACATCTATCAATTAGTTTAGCAGCCATATAATCAACAAAATTCTAATTCAAAGCAAGACAACAAGAACAGCAAATTCAACCAGCACCCTCTCTTGGTTTTCTTCCAACTTTCACTCCACTACCAAGCCAAAATCAAGCTATAATTCACATAAACAACAACAATCAAGCAATATCCTCAAGTCAGCTACCTCATAGGTCACCTCAAGACCGCTAGCCTAGAATATAAAGCAATATAAGTGTTTCCTTGTGAGGACTTGTAAAATCCCCTATATTTTTCTTAAAATCCCCTTTTATTTGGAATTTATTACTTTAGAATAGCCTTACTACTCATTTACCCCACAATAAGTGCAAATAAACATAGAATCAAGGGTTTTTCCTTTCGTTTTCAAGTTATCGTAAATTAGGGTTTTTACGCCTTTTCGTCGGTACGGAGTGTGTATCAAATTTAGTGATTAAGAGTGAGTTGTAGATGATATTAAGTGTGTGATTGGAAGTGATAATAATAAGTTAGTGAATCATAAGTTAAAACCCTAGTACACGCGATTTAGGAAAATCGGCTTGAACCGACGGGTATCGTTCACTACCGATTGAACACACCATTTGACCACCACTTCATTAACTTAATCTCATTGTTAGTTAAGCTAACATATCAGCCCTTAATCAGCATATGATGGCCGGAAATTTTGACTAGAAAAACCAAGGAAAAGAAGAAAATTTCAAGATCAAATCTTGTGTGGACACTTGGAGACCATCCAACTATCTTTGATCAAATTCAAGTCCAAGTTTCTTATCTTTCTTGGACTTCATTGTTTCCCCATTTTTCTTCCATGGTGGCCGACTCTTGAGGGAGCAAACAAGAGAGAAGAAACTTCATTTTCATCTTAGAGTTTAGCTTAGTTTGAGTGAAAATCAAGAATCCAAACCGGTTAATCTCTTCTTTGGGCACTTGGAAAGCTTGGGGTGCTAAAAGTTTTACAAGGAGAGGTGGTGGATTTCTTTTGCAAGCATCTTAGTGAGGTATTATGGCTGTCCATCTTAGTTCTTCCCCTTCATCTTGCTTAAGTTTATGTAGCAACTTGTATTCTTGGCTTATGATAGCTATTTAAGTAATTTTGATGATTATGGTGGCTTTTTGAACTAGGGTTTGAGTTGTTCAATGGTGTTTCTTGTTGTTTATATATCATATGATGATGATAAGCTTGTATAGGAAGTTGAAGTAGTGGTTCAAGCTAGAAATGTGACGTTTATACCTTGAATGCATTAAATTCCAGATTTAAGGATTGAAACTGCTCTGTTCTGACCAGTTTTATTCGTGTATGTTAGAGTCCGAATTGGGCTTAGCTCAAAACATGAAAGTTGTAGGAAATGATGTCATATAACTTCCTGTAAAATTTCAGCTTAATCATAGTACTGTAACATATGAAATGACAAAAATAACCTTGACTGCCATAGGTATAGTTTTGCGGACAGTTTTGACATTTCATCATTCTGGTTGCATTTTTTCACCTTGATCCGTATCAAATTAGCCTTTGGCCAAAATACAAAACTTTTAGCCCTATGTTTCATCTTTCCAACGCCTCAAACGGCATTGTGTAGTCTGAATTATTGTTATTTGAATTCAGTACTGACAACCGTATTGACAAGGACATTCTGGTTCTGTAATCTGTACTTTCAACTTGGATAAATTGTGAACTGGATTGAGTTGTCTTCATGAAAGTTGTAGCCCTTTGTCTTAGCTTCGAAACGGTATAAATTTCACACCAATCCGATAAACGTAACTCTAGTTGTGACCAAAATGTTATACGATGTCGAATCTGCCATATGGTCTTTTGCCTTCAAAACTTGATTTCCGATTGGATTATTATACTTGTGTTGTACTTGGATGATTTTGAGTCTATTGAATGGCTATTGTGATGAGATTATTTGTATGTGTTTTGAGGCTAAATTAAGAAAAACAATGAAGCCATAAATGGCTGGAAAATAGGTAAACACAAAGGGCTTTCTGCCCAAATTTTCACTCGAAAGTTAGGTAGATATACTCACGACTTGAGTAAGGGTTTGAGGACGAATCGAACTTGAATCGTCTAGGGTATTCAAGTCTTGTTTCATAGAGGTCTATAAGTTAGTATTCGGCCGAAACTTGTACCCTTGGAAAAATGAAATTTACGACTAATAGAAATACGTTTTCTCCATTTCTCCGACTCAAATGGTATTTCAAAGTATAATTGCTTCAAAGTTTCAAAGTTTTAAGAGCGAACATGAATTTTTCGGAATTTGATAAGTATCTTGAATACTACTTAAACGAGTTGCATTTACATGATTTTCTTGAAGCGAAACTCCTATGTTTCGAACTCGAGAGAGTTTTACATTTGCAAATGATATTTTATCGCAGATTTGGACGCCAACCAAGGAGTTGGACCTGAACGTGACTTTTGAGAGGCACTAGACCTTTGGTGAGTGCTTCCAAATACCTGATTGAACTGGACCCTTGTTTTCAATACTTGACCAATGTGATTTAATGATATGTAATTTATTTAATCGGGTAATAGGGTACTTTATCGCACTTACCATAATATGATATATACTTGTTTATTGTTGCAATGGATTTGATATATTTGTGTATAAGGTGTGATGCCCTCACTTCTCCCAAGGGCGAACCCAAGGGTATCCGCGGGACGTCTGCCCACCTCTCGCCAGGACTCGGTACAACTTCAATTCAAACTTAAGAATAACCAATCGATACTAAAAGTCGAAGATATAAACGAAGGTCAATTCCTTAATAATCGTTCAAGTCTTACATCATAAGCTACCAAGATATCTTACATTCCTAAAATATACAACTTCCAAAATCAATTTCTAAACAAATACATTCAAAATTCTAATCAAAAGGGGCCATCAAGTCGACTTCTCCATAATTCCTTCCATTTCAGTTCCTGTTAAGGAAAAACAAGTCTAACGGGGTGAGCGAATGCTTGTGAGACCAAGAAAACATGCAAAACACGTAGTTCAAATAACAATACCATTTAAGTGAGAATTAAAGCTGTAACATTCAAGCAATTCACAATTTTCAATTTAACACATTCATTGAGAATACAGGAGCTCTCAAGAGCTAATTCCTACTTTCTTTGCCAAAGTTCAATCCAATACTTTTTCGTGATGACATTCCGTCACCCGGGTAGGTAATCAAGTCTGTAGAACTTCATTTTTCCAATTATGGTTCTGAGTCGACATGAGAGGTACCTCCCACCCGAACCGGTGTGGTACATGTTATCGCTCAGGGAATTGATTATACGTTTATAGTTCTGAGTCGACATGAGAGATACCTCCCACCCGAACCGGTGTGGTACATACTATCGCTCAGTGGTCGATGAGACATCGCTCCAATCGACTTATACTTTATTTATAGTTTTGAGTCGACATGAGAGGTACCTCCTACCCGAATCGGTGTGGTACATGCTATCTCCCACCCAAATTGGTGTGGTACATGCTATCCGCTCAGAGTTCACGAATTAAACATATTCGTGTACGATTACCAATTATTGTTTACGGTTCTGAGTCGACATGAGAGGTACCTCACACCCGAATCGGTGTGGTACATACTATCGCTCAGGGAACCGATTATAGCACTAAGACGGTATGAGAGGTACCTCCCACCCAAATTGGTGTGGTACTTGCTTCCTCTCAGAGCTTACGAGTTAAACATGTTCATGTACAATTACCAAATCATATGTATTCAGATCTTAAGCACCACGTAGTTCAAAGAGAGAGAGAGGACAAGGGCATCCCCACGAGTAAAATATGATTAGTCGATAAGATTTATTTCGATCGACGTCGAGTCAACACAAATGAAATTTTGCAATGGCAACACTTCACTTAGTTCACATAACAATTTACTTCACACAATTTGAATATCAATTCACATAGCACAATTCAATTATAGCATCACTTAAGGGAGAACGAGTATGATAAAGTATACACTCGTCTCAACAATTCCATAATACTCAATTAACAATTCAAGCATTTATCAACAATTCATGCAATTGACACTCACCAAGTGATTCAAGTAGCAATGCACAAGCGTTTGTTTCTAGGCGTCTCCCGTGAGATCCTCTTGAAGGTCCTCTTGAGTGCCTGAGCAATTAATAATGAAATATCACTTATAAACCCCAATTATCCAGGAAGATTGCACACTTGTACAATCTAAGAAAATTTCACGAAAATGAACTTGAATTACTCGTAAATCGAGACTCAAAAGAGAGGTTTTAAAACACAGGCGAAATCTGATTTTCATCTTTGAAATCAAGTTTAAAACGATCAAGTGATATCGAAGGAAAAAGATGAGTTTGAAAAACTCCATTTCCTTTAAGTTAGGAATTTTCAGATTTGTTACACATATTTTGAAAAATCGTATCTCACTCTCTACAAGTCCAAAATTTGAAAACATGGTACCATTGAAAACTGCTTCCAAAGTACTAAAAGTTCCTAGAAGACACATTTCCATGATTCCAAATGGAAAATATTCAAAATTTGGCTCAAAGTGGCTATTTTGGAATGCCGAGACAGATTTGGGTTGATTTTCGGCAAAGTTTGGAAATTCGGCAAATTTTGTACAATGCGAACTAACCTCTGAAATTTGGAAATCAATTAGAGTTACAATCAAAGTTTTTAACACAAAAAACGGAACAAGAATTGGAGTTTTTGACCACCAAGATATGGTGGCTCAAAGTTACTGAAAATGTGAGACCGTTAGGCCAAATTCCAGATTTAATTCACGAATGTTGGGACTTTGGTTGAACTTCGAAAAGGACTCGGAATGGCACCAAATTTGGTATGATTATACTACCATATAAAATTCTATTTCTCTATCAAATTTCATAGAAAAATACGTACGGAAAGTCAGTTAACAAAATCATTAAAGTCCCCCAAGTTTCCAAGGCAAATCTGCCTTGTATGTGAATTTCTATTTTCTAAACATTTGGCCAAAGAAATCTTCTCAAACATGGTCCATTTGGGTAGAAAATGTCTAAGAAATATCCAAGATATATTTGGTAGGTGATTAACACCAAGGATTTCGAATAACAAGTCCCAAATCAAGATTTGCTATAAATCAGTCCAAAATAAGGGTTTTCTTATACGAAGACAGTTCTGTAATTTGGCCACATCTCACTCAATTCAACTCAGAATTGAGCGTGGTCAGTGGCATTGAAACCTACATTCATAAGACTACAATTTCTCAGAGAAATTGTTTTAAATTCTATCCACAACTAGCTCATTTTTAAAGCTCAAGTCACTGTTTAAAACAAGCTTCCAGTACAGACGTGAACAGAACGGGCAAATTTACAAAGCGTTGGCACGGATCACTCAGGTGGAATCAGGATGCACATTTTATACCATTAAAAAAATGGAATGTCTAGTTTCTAGTGCCGCAAACAGTACTCGATTTCAACGTCGGAATAAAAAGTTATGGCCAAAACAAAATCACTGCCAGAGCAATACGAGACACAATTCTAGCTTTGGCAAATTTTTGAAATCTCAACATTCACTCATCCAAATCACGTAAATTTTTGAGAAAACTTTATACACAACCTATATTACACATATACATCAGAATCAAATCATTTGGACCACAAAAAAATGCACTAAGGGTCACGGCAATGACAATGGCAGAACGGGTAAAATTTTCCTCCTCACTTCCTTTGAACTTTCTTCAACAATACAACTCATTTCCACAAGATTAAACACTAATGCAACATAAACAACATCAAATCTCATCAAATCAGTCCATCAAGCCATAGTGGGATTTCATAGAGCTCACACACAAAATTTCCAACCATCCAAAACTACCCATATGAATTTATAAGATCACAAGTGCAATATAACTTCCATAAATCAAAAATCAAAGGTTTGATCATTGTATACCTTCTTAGATGATCAAGGTAGAAATTTTCGGTCCAATGGAGCTCAAGAAAACCGTGCAAATGAAGCCCCTTTCCTAGCTTAAGATGATCACCAAGTGATTTGCAAGTTGTGTGTAAATTTTGAGATGATTTGGTGAAGAAATGAAGCAAGAATTGAAGAGCTTTGGTTTCCTTTTTTCCTCCTATGGTGCACGGCTGCATTGAGCAAGGAGAGAGAGTGTTTTTGCTGAAAATGAAGCTTCCTTGAAAAGCTTAAATGTATGGCTAAAAGTGTCCCAAAAGTCAACTAGGAATAGTGCCCATTCGCGCGCGTTTTATGCCCGATTTCTCTCGGGTTTGTTTCACTTGTGCACTAAACCTCTAATGCACTTCCATTTATACTATTATTATTCACTCTTAATGGTCTAAAAATAAAGGTATAAAGTTTCTCAATTAATCGCGCGCGCGAAAACGCGTACTTCCGATTTGTGCGCGATAAAGTGAAATTTTCAAGAAATTCTTATAACGATAGTATCACTAACTAATACTTGAGTACTTAAACATAAAAATAACCATTTTAAGACTAATGTATGAGTCTTCAATCTCCAAGGTCACTGTACTCTCAAATCGGTTATTGCTTCCAAGCACGTATTCACTAAATCTCAATAAACGAGTTTCCAAAAATTAAATTTATTAACGGAATATTTTAAAAATATTTGCAAGTCATAGTTCTATGTAATTGGGTCTAAAAAGATTGAAATAAAATATTCGGAGCAAACGGACAATAAAATATTTAAATAAACTGGTAATAGGAGTTTAAAATAGGTAAATTTT
Organism: Coffea eugenioides; assembly: GCF_003713205.1. Classification (NCBI taxonomy): domain Eukaryota; kingdom Viridiplantae; phylum Streptophyta; class Magnoliopsida; order Gentianales; family Rubiaceae; genus Coffea; species Coffea eugenioides. The sequence goes on from NW_020861378.1 coordinate 68,063, forward strand.
TGCGAGTCCTTACATCCTCTCCCCCTTAAGAAAATTTCGTCCCCGAAATTATACCTTGATTGGTGAACAGGTCTGGATACTTTTCTCAAATGGTTACTTCCCAAGTTGCTTCCTCTAGTCCATAATCTCTCTATAAAACTTTCATTAGAGGGACTTGCTTGCGTTTTTAACATCTTCAGTTTTCGATCAAAATCTTTACCCGTCCTTTCCTCATGTGACCAATTTTCATCACTTTTACTTCTCCCACTCAAAACTCACACTTATGGAACTTAACTATTCTCAGGTGCCATTCATGATCTTATTACAAGTCTTGAGACATGGAGCAACAGATTACAGATACATATAAACTGTAAAATCAATTAAAAGCAAGGTAAATTTTCATATACCATAAAAGATCATAATAGTTATACTAAATTATAATAAGTTCATCAAATCGTTTCAAAGGAAAATGGAAAACAACAAGATCAAATTGTGTTAAGTCGCAATATACCACAAAAGGATGTCATCTCCTATACAAAAGAGTACAACCTCTAAAAGTTCCAGTCTATACTAGAGTAAAACCACAATCCCTATTTGTCAAGTGGAGTCAGATTTACCTCTACTAGTAGAGTTTCCACTACTTGGATCCCTCTTACAATCGCCGGCATTAATTATTCCTTCCGGCACTCGATTGATTTGCAGTGGATTTAGCAGGTTGTTGAGAATTTCCTTCTCCCTGAGAAGTTTTAGGGCAATTCGAAAACTTATGCTCGGTACTACCGCACTTCAGACATTTTCCTTGCTTTCTCCAGTACTCGGTCTCAGTGTGGTTAATCTTGCCACAGTATCCACAAGTTACGTGAGGAGTCACGGATTTGCCAGTTTGAGATTTTCCCTTGTGTTGATCTCGCCTACTCTGATTTCCTTTTGGCGGGGCTTCGTTTGATGGAGTTTCTCCGGATTTTTCAGGTATCTTCACTTCTCCAGCCCCTTTTTCCATTCTAGGGGGTTGGATAGATCTCTCGGACTGTTTAGGGTTATCGCTTGGGTTACCCCTCTTTCTAGCATGAAAAGCCTTAGATTGAGATTTAGCATTCTCTACCCTCTGTGCCTTATCCAAGGCATCCATAAAAGTGGTAATCTGGGCAGCTGCTAGTGATTCTTGGATTTCTACATTTAACCCCTGAATAAACCTCCTTATCCTTTTTCGTTCGGTGATTACAAGCTCAGGAGCAAATTTGAAAAGTTTGGTGAACTGCTCCTCATACTCGGCCACACTTAATAACCCTTGTTTTAACTTAATAAAGTCATCCTCCCTTTTTTCTTGTATAATTGGCGGGAGGAACTTGACATTAAACTCACTCTCAAAGTTTATCCAAGTCCAAGGGATTTGTTCTCTTTTCCACTTTGCACTAACAACATTCCACCACGAGCGTGCCGCCCCTTCAAATTGGAAAACGGCAAAATTCACTTGCCTTTCCTCGGTATAATCTAAAGCAGCCAAAAATATCAACCACCCTTTTAAACCAATTTTTCACTACTTCGGGGTCAAACCCTCCATGGAACTTAGGGGGAGCGAACTTCAAGAATCGCTCGAGGGCTCTATCCTCACCCCTCTCTTGGTTCCTAGATTGGTCGACTGGTTCAGGTCCCTGGCGCTCAGCTAAGTGCTCGAGAATATCGGTTATGCGGTTAATAGCCGTAGCCACTTGGTCACCCTCTTCGTTTCTAGGATTTTAGTTTGGTCCAATCGCAGATCCCTCACCTCTCTCGGGAGTGCGAGGTTGCTGAAGCCCACGCCCACGCCCCCGTCCACGTCCTCGCCGATCCATTTAGCAAGATTCTAAATGCATAATAAAAGTAG
>NW_020861378.1:77700-143526 GCF_003713205.1 Coffea eugenioides
AATCAAACATTCTATCCTTAGTTATCCCTTTCGAGCCTTCAGAATAAAATACTTCGTTTGGCAACCACTGAGGATCGCAAACCCCACACTGGGGCAAGTTTGAGTTGAAAAGGAAAGAAAAGTCTCAAGAGGTGAAAAGTGATAAAGTAACAAAAGCAAGAGAGAAAATGAAAGAAAAGAAAACCTCGGTTAAGCATAAACTAGGACAAATTTTGAAAATTCAAAGGAATGGCAGAAGGCCGAAAGAAGAAAATGAAAGAGAAAAGAGCCTCCGTTGAGAATAAATTGGGGCAAATTTTGATTTAACCCTAAAAATAGGGTTGGCACAACAATGCGATCTCAGATCATTTAAACCCCTTTTAAAATCCACTTTCAAGCATTAACCTTTCTTAGCACCTTACCTGACCCCATTATAAAAGCCAAAAGTCCTAATTTCTGTTCTTTGCAATATCTCTGTCAAGAAATTTTCTAATTGGCAAGTGATGCTCATATACTGATGCCAAGAAATTTTTTTACATGTATTTCTGAATTGATTAGGTGTGAGGTTGACACTGCTCTTCATGTGAAAACCCGCAAGGGCACTTTTAAAAAAAAAGGAAAAGGAAAGGCGAGCAAAATAAATGCAAAAGATTCGATGCTGAAAGTCCCTGTTGAGTGATGATAAAAAGTCAAACAAAGTCCAAGATCTTGGAGTCCAAAATGAGGGTAATTTTGAGAAAAATGCGATCTTCAGTACAACGTCCTTGAAAATTATTTCTTTAACTATCGTCTTCAAGCCGCATTACAAGCCCATAAAGTCCATAAAGTCCATCGTTGACTTATTCCTTCATGACAACTCAAAATAAAGATCATGCTTCTAAGGAATCCATCAATCATTAGTGATCATAAGGCTATGATCTGTTTCCGCATGTTTAGTTATTGTTTCTACCCATATGTTACAAGTTTATAAAGCTTATATGTTGACCAAGTTTTCTTAAGAAATAAGGGTGATAAATTCTTTGCTTTCACTAAAATGTGATATTGAAGGGATTACATACAATTTGGGCACAAGAATAAAACAAATCCTGACCTCTCATTTTCCTTAGCCATCTCAAAATCAGAAATAACACCCACTCGATTGGTCTTGAAAGGCGAGTTAACAAGAAGTGGTGACCCATTACCCTAAGCGTCAATGCTAAAGTGAGGAAGGAATCTTCTGTAATTTGGTATTATTTTGAGAAATTCATCATGAAATTTTCTGTATGAGTTTAAGCAAGACGTTTAATTGTCTTCACAATTATATGTTAGGAAACATATAGTTTCTTACTTTGTTCAAATAAATGGAGAGTCATCCGAACAAAATTTTTGCAATCGAATGGGCCCATACTGAAGCAAATTTTTATTTGTGAGATTTTGCAAAATAGGCCCACACTGGGGCAAATTTTTGTAACACATTTGAGAATTTCGTCCAAGAGTCAAGCAAGATATTTTTGAATCAATCATGCTGCTCTTTACATGAGTAGTAGGTGCATCAATTTTAAAATAAGATAAGGAAGTTAAGTGCATGTTGTATTTTGGTAAGCCCCCTGTGCAGGTATTCATGGTTGAAATCAATAAAGAAGCACCTAGCAATGTGGAAGGCCGATGCCGGAAAAAGAGAAGAAAGAAGAAAAAAGGGCCCTATACTGGGGCAAATTATTTTTGAAAAAATTCTCTCGATCAAAAAATCAAAAAATCAAAAAAATCAAAAAATCAAAAAAAATCAAAAAAAATCAAAAAGAGGAAAATCAAAAATCAAAAATCAAGTTCAAATTCTTGTTTCCTGGAAAATCAAATTTAATTTCTTGTTTCTTGACAAATCAAATTCAATTTCTTTTTAGATCATCATGGCAGGCTCGGATTCAATCCCACTGACCAATTCTCACTGCAGGCTCGGGTTTAATCCCACTAACTCGTTATCATGGCATGCTCGGATTCAATCCCACTGACCAATTTTCACGGCAGTCTCGGGTTCAATCCCACTGACCGATTATCAAGGCAGGTTCGGGTTTAATCCCACTGACCCGTTATCATGGCAGGCTCGGGTTTAATCCTACTGACCGATCATCAAGGCAGGCTCGGGTTCAATCCCACTGACCGATCATCAAGGCAGGCTCGGGTTTAATCCCACTGACCCTTTATTATGGCAGGCTCGGGTGTTGATGTGAGGACTCGTAAAAACTATTATTTTATGCCTAATTTATGGCTTAATAAATTATTTAATTGGATTTTATTTCCAAGGAATATTTTCTAGTCTTATTAGACCTAAATAAGTGGTAATATAACTTCGTTATATTTTTAAAAATGATTCGTTTCGAAAATTAATTTCCTAGAGCGCGTTTAGTAAAAATAGTGAATAGTACTTGGAGATTTTATCCGCGTAGTAGCCCAATAAGCTTGGAATATTGGAGACTTGTACTAGGGTCCTAAAATAGGTAATTTTATGAATAAATATTCAAGTGATAGTTAGTAGTGCAATCGTTATAAGAATTTTTCGAAAGTTTCGCGTTATAGCGGTAAAATTGACGGTACGCGTTTTCACACGCGCGACTTCAATTGAAGGACTTTAGACCCTTGTTTCGAGACAATTAAGAGTGAATAATGTTTATATTAACATGAGTGCATTAGAGGTTTAGTGCTCTAGTGAACCAAACGCACGAGAAAATCGAGCCTAAAAACGTGCCAAACGAGCCTTACAAGAGTTGACTTTGGAGCAATTTTTCACCACACATTTAATCTTCTTGGAGAAGCTAACTTAGATCAAAAATCACACTCTCTTCTCTCTCCTCACAGCCGGCCAAGCTCTCCCTTCTCTCTAACTCATTTGCAACAAAAATTCTGCACACTAACCTCACACAAAACCACCCCAAATCACCTCCAAATCACACCAAACTTGGAGACCACTTAGCAAACCTCTTGGAGGTTGGATTTAGCTAACAAAAGGCTGCATCTTCACGGTTTCTTGGAGCTTCAAGAGGGCCGAAATTTTCTGATCTTGCACACCCAAGGAAGAGGTAATGATCAACCCATGAATTCTTGTCTTTTGGAAGTTATATAGCAAGATTAAGCTCATGCATGCACTTAGTTACTTGATTATGGTGTAAAAATGTGATTGTGGGCTCTTGGAATTCCCACACTTGGGTTGTTGTTGCTGATGTGATAATTAATGGTGATTATATTGTTGGTTTAGTGATTATAATGATGCATTAGTGATGGGTAATTAGTGGAAACCTCATTGGGTGTAAGAAGCTAAACTTTCCGATTTTGCCCCTGCCATGTTCGGCCATTTCTAGGCCAATTTTTAATGGTTTAATTGCTTGAATTGGATGTTTGTAGGATGTATTAGATGTGTGAAAAATTTCATTGAAAAATAATGAGGTTTGAATGGGCAAATGAATTTTTGTTCGAAACCAGCAAATCTGGAAATCTGTCCCGTATTGCACTGTCCAGCGTTGGCATTTTGGCCATAACTCTGTCCTCGGATGTCGAAATCATGTGCCGTCGGTGGCGTTTGAAACTATTGAAACTAGACATTCCTAGCTTTAATTTGGTATAAAATGCACGTTCTGAGTCTTTGTGAGCAGGCCGAACCAAATGTTTTAAGTTCGCTGTCCTGTCACTCTGTTCATCTGGAATGAAGTGTTCAGGCTGCAACTTGATGCCCGAATTTGAACCAGATGGGTGCCGAATTTGGAAACGATTTCTTCTATGATATTTTAACTCTATGAATGTATTTTCCAACGGCATAAGCCATGCTCGATTTCGAGCTATATTGACTGATTTGTGACCGAAACAAGTGGACTGCTCTGCTTTGGAAAACCATGATGTTTGGACTGGTTTGGAACCAAATCTTGGAGTGAACTTGTTAGTTGATGTTTTTGATATTAAACACTTACCAAAGATATTATGGTTGTATCTTAGACCCTTATTTCACAAATGAACCATGGTTGGACAACTTTCTTGGTTAGACGATTGGAAATTCGGAAAATGAAAGTCAAAGGCAGAATGCCTTAGGAATTTTCTTGAACTTCGGTTGGCTCATTAACTACCTTGCCGAAGGTATTTTTCCCCGAAATTCGATAGAGAGATACTTTCCATATAGTATTGAAATACTGCCAATTTTGGTGCTGATTCAAGTTCGTTCGATACCCAATTGAATTACTAAAGTTAGAGGTTCAAATCTGGAAAATTCTCATCCAGTCTTGAATTTCCCCAACTTCGGGCTACCGTATCTCGGTACTCGAAACTCCGATTCTTGATCCGCTTGTTTTGTCATACACTTCACTTGCAACACTAATTGAGCTGAAAATTTCAGAGGCCGGTTTGCAACGTACGAATCGTGCCGAATTTTCAAAGTTGGCCAAAAACCAACTTCATTCTGCCTTGTAAACTGAAGCTGCGTCTTCAAGCCCATTTTTGATCACTTTCCACTTCGATTCGTGGAAAAGTGTCTTCTAGGAACTTATAGTACACTCTAAGAGGTTTCCAATGGTATAAAGTTTTCCAATTCTCGACTTATACCGAGCGAGTTATGATTTTTCAAAGGTTCATGATAAAACTGAAAATTTTCCAATTTCAAAGAAATAGAGTTTTTCAAAAACTCTTTATTCTTTTGATGTTCTTAAACGTTTTGTTTACGATTTTCATGATCAAAACTCAAATAATATTGTACATGATAAAAGGCAAGTTGAACCTCGATTTACGTGTAATTGAGGTTCCTTTTTGCAAAATAATTCTTAGATTGTACTAGTGTACAATCTTTCTTGATAAGTGGGTTAATTGTGTGATTATCCACTATTAAATTGCCAGGCGCGCAAGGAGACCTTCAAGAGGATCTCACCGCGGACACTTGAACTTCCGGAAAATAATTCTTATTGAATTGCTCGGTGAGTGTCAAGTGTATGAATTTGATACTTGCTTATTGTGATACTTGTTGGGAGTTTTAAAAATAAGGGCGGGTGCGTACTTTATCGCACTCGTTCTAATTTCAAATGAATGAATGAATGAATGAAATGTATTGAATGAATGAATGAATTGAAATGTCATGTCATGAATGCTTGTGTCGTTGGAGTGAATCTCCTCGACTACCAAATGAATGGGGGACGCCCAAACTCATAGGCCAACCTTAGACTCGAGCCGGTAATGGGCTTGGTCGGGGACTGGGGCGAGCCATGAGATACACATAAGCTCGACCTAATAAGAGGTCTTGCTTGGCATACTCATAGAGTATCGCCCAATAATAGACTTGTGGGCCCTTGGGGTGTACGGTGGACGGAGGGAAGATAGTGGTGATCTACGGAAATGGAAATACCGACCCGGTTGACAGGAGGGTCAATGCGGGAAAGTATACGAATGACATCGACAGATCGAGTGGAACTTAGCTCCTGAGAGCTACTATATCCTTGAATTGTTTCTGATTACTTTTCCTGTTTGAGAGATTGATTATTGAAAAGACATGGCTTTATTTATTAAATTTGGGATTGTTATTTGACTAAGTGCTTGCATGTGTGTTCTTGGCCTCACGAGCGTTTCGCTCACCCTCTAGTTTTGTTTTCCTTAACAGGACCGACTCTTGGAGAAATATGGAGAAACCATCCGTTGAAATTTTGTTAAGACTCCTGTTATATATTTTGACTAGGCCCTGGTTTGGGTTGTACTTTTGGAAATTGTAAACTTGAAAAGTTTGGGCCCTGATGTGTACTTTGAATTTAAGTCGTTTCATGATTACCCGATGTGTTGGTTATACATTAAGTGACTTATTAAGCTTGAACGCTTCCGCATTATTGTATTCATGTTGTTCTCATCGAAGTGATTAGTTCGGTTTGAAATTGAATGGAATTGCTTGAGTCCTGGCGTGAGCTGGGCAGGCGTCCGCGGATACCCTTTGGTCCGCCTTAGGGAGATGTGGGGCGTCACAGTTGGTATCAGAGCTTAGGCTTCAGATCTCTGTAGCGTATCCTAGGCTTAAAGTTTAGGATGCCTGACTGTGGGATTAATTTGGATATTATGTGACAAGGATCTATTGTATCTTAGGGGTTAAAGAAATTTATTATTTGGGAGTTCTTATTTGGGACTTGCAGAAGAAACTGAGGAATTAGGTGATGTTATATTGAAGGAAGATATGGGATGAGAGATTTGTAGTGAAAGATTGGATGAATTTGAATTATCATTATATTTGTAAGTGTGGAAAGAATTGAGATAATTATTAGTACTGGCTATGGAGGGTAAGAGACCGAGATTTGATAGTCAAACTCCATGTGTGATGATTTTGAACCAAGATAAAAGTACAAAGGAATAAAATGTATTTTTCGCCCACATATCTTCTAAAGATATTCTGCTTTGAAAATTTAAAGAAAAACTAGGATGTACTAGTTTTATTTGTAAGCGATGAGTGGAAGTAAGATATATGTGCTTTAAATATGTGTAATTTTCCGATTTTGGTAAAAGGGTGAGTTTTACTTGAATTTCACATTTGAAAATTTGTGAATAACTAATGAGTTGTTGAACTTTGTATATGATGGGTTAATACAAGATTAACATTTTCTAAACTAAGTTTTCCCCCTTGATTGTATATTGGTGTAATCTCACACTTGAATTTGTCCATGCTTTACACGAAGAAAAATATATCTATATATCCTGAGTTTTCGAAAGAATGGCAAGCTTATGTTTAATAATGTGAATCCTGAACTTGATAAGATTTTTGATTACTTGAAATACTCTTCTTATGTTTTAAAATTCTTGACTTTCAAGAAGAGTGAGCCAATTTTAAATGTACGGACTGAGGCAACTTTGAGATATAGAGAGCAACTGCATTCAAGAGTACAAGTTAGTGTGAATTGATTTGGTTTCCATTCGACACGTAAGGTAGTAAGTTGTACTTATTCTTGGGTTTGAACTTGGAGCTTGAAACTTTAATTACAAAACCCTAAGACTGGTTATTTTGGAGATGATGGTGTTCCGACTGGTGGCTGGTTATTAAAGATTTTGAACTTCGAATGGATAATCTTGGTTTTAGCTTGCGTTATGGCTTTATTGGATCTAATTTCGTAAAGGCGTGTGATCTGATTGAAATTAGTGATGTCTGGACCCTTTGGGTTAACTATGGACTTAGAAAGGGGTAGTGCACGCTGTGAGGCCTTTTGTATCCTGCTTGTATGTACTTCGATATTTTTGTAGCACTTAATTGCCTATGTGCAATATTGGACATATTGGTCTTGTTTTGTAACTTCTAACCGTGTTATAACTTTTGATACATGTAACGAATCATGACCTGATTTTAAATGTGTTTGCAACTTGTATACGCAATGTGCTCTTTATGCTTAGCTATGCCTTTTCCTGTGCTTATAGACTTTTCTTAAGTAGGGTAGCAGGAACGAGAAAAGGGGACCGTGACCGAGGGCTTAGACAACCCTGTACTTGTGAGACAAATTGATAGACAGTTTCATATAATTTAATAGGTCCCTAGTACCGAATATGAATCGAACATAAACCCGAAGCTCCGATCTACTAGTGTATAATGGATTAACCTAGCTAGAAACTTGGTGAGCTTTTCTTGTGCGCAACATATGTTATGATTGGTTCTGTGCCAGTATTTCAATCTTAGGAAGTTTGAACTCCGAAAGTATTGCAGTGGGTTGGTAAGAGAACTCGAACTGCCTGAAACCGATTAGACTGAGCTTACTTGAGACTTGAACCTGTTTAGGCTAGTGTGCTCTTGCGTATCCTCAATGGACCTAATTTGACTGAATATATGGAATGTGGACTTGAATTTTGTGACTGTTTAAGAATGTGAATTGCTGGACAGAGGTTAGGCCAGTGTGTTCTTACTCGTACTCATGACCCTTGAATTTGAACTTGAACTTGCACTTGAACTTGAACTTATACTTTTGTTCGTACTCATGCACCATGAACCTGAAGTATTTGGCTCTGCTTTGACCCTACTCTTGAACTTATTCGTACTGGTGTGGTTGTAGACCGGCTACTACTCTTCTGTAGCGGTTGAACTGAAACTCTCTGGTGGGGCATTGCTTGTTGTGTTGTCCAGCACCACCAGGGATGAACTTTTGATTTGAAGCTTCGCTATATCCTGAATTTCTTCCAAATGTCTGGGACTTTACGTCCGACTTCAAGCCTTTTGCCTGTTTTATCTGATTACGCGATTAATTCCCTATTGGACCATGACTATTTGATAGGTTGGATTGGTGTGATATGTAATACTTGAACCTGATAAGTGATTATTATATAAGCCATGCTCTACTGGATGTAAGGGGTAAGTTAGCCTCGTCTGCACTTATTTCGGGAATTCGGGCTAGAAAGTTGTTAAGTAAAGGAGCTCAAGGGTATTTGGCTTTTCTTATTAATACCCCTAGCGATAAGGTGAATCTGGAGGACACACTGGTAGTAAAAGAATTTTCTGATGTTTTTCCTGAAGAATTGGAGTCTCTACCCCCGGAACGGGAAATAGCTTTTAAAATTGATTTAGCTCCGGGAACAACACCTATATCAAGGACACCATACAGGATGGCCCCAGCTGAATTGAAGAAGTTGAAAATTACAATTACAGGATTTGTTGGAACGAGGTTTTATACGGGAGAGTGATTCCCCGTGGGGAGCCCCAGTTTTGTTTGTAAAGAAGAAGGATGGGAGTTTGAGGTTATGTATAGATTATCGAGGCTTAAATGATGTTACGATTAAGAATAAATACCCACTACCCCACATTGATGAACTGTTTGACCAACTGCAAGGGGCAGTAGTGTTTTCAAAGTTGGATCTAAGGCAAGGTTACTATCAATTGAGAATTTTGGAGAAGGATATACCTAAGACTGCTTTTAACTCAAGGTATGGGCACTTCGAGTTTGCAGTAATGCCTTTTGGGTTAACCAATGCACCTGCCGCTTTCATGGATTTAATGCATAGGGTTTTTAAGCCTTACTTGGATCAATTTGTGGTGATTTTCATTGATGACATTTTGGTGTATTCTAAGAATGTGAAAGATCATGAGAAACATTTGAGAATTGTTTTACAAATCTTGAGGGAACATCAGTTATATGCTAAGTTTAGCAAGTGTGAATTCTGGCTGAAGGAAGTGACTTTCCTAGGGCATATAATTTCTAAGGATGGGATTAAAGTGGATCCAGCTAAAGTGGACGCTGTTTCGAAATGGAAACGACCGGGAAACCCAACGGAAGTTCGGAGTTTTATAGGATTGGCAGGGTATTACCGGAGATTCATCCAGGATTTTTCGAAAATCGCTGGACCTATGACTGAGTTGACCAAGAAAAATGGAAAGTTTATTTGGAGTTCTAAGTGTGAAGGAAGTTTTCAGGAGTTGAAAAGACGGTTGACTAGAGCGCCTGTTCTAGCTCTACCAAATGGACATGATAGTTTTGTGGTTTACACCGATGCATCTAAGGAAGGTTTGGGATGTGTTTTGATGCAAAATGATAAAGTGATAGCTTATGCCTCCAGAAAGTTGAAACCGCATGAAGGAAATTATCCGACCCATGATTTGGAGTTAGCGGCTGTGGTCTTTGCTTTGATGAAATGGAGACACTATTTATACGGAGTGACATTTGAGGTTTTTACAGATCACAAAAGTCTTAAGTACTTATTTTCTCAGAAGGAGCTGAATTTGAGGCAACGTAGATGGATGGAATTTCTGGAAGATTATGACTGCATTATTAAGTACCATCCTGGGAAGGCCAATGTAGTGGCCGATGCTTTGAGCCGTCAGGTACAAATGGCTGGATTGATGGTTAAGGAATTTCGATTGTTGGGATGAAGTAGGTGAACGGAAAATCTTAGACACGACTACTGTATCTTGGATTGAAGAGGCCAATGAAAAGGTGAAATTGGTACGGCAAAGAATTCAAACCGCTCAGAGTAGACAAAAGAGTTATGCCGACAATCGGAGGAAGGATTTGGAGTTCACTGTTGGAGATATGGTATTTCTCAAGATTACGCCTTTAAAAGCAAGTTTGATGTCCGGAAAAGGGAAGAAATTACAACCAAGGTTTGTAGGGCCTTATAAGATTATTCAGCGAGTTGGGAATGTAGCCTATAAGCTGGAATTACCACCGAGCTTATCTCGTATTCATAACGTGTTTCATGTGTCCATGCTTAAGAAATATCATCCAGACCCCTCTCATGTTTTACAACCGGAGAATATTGAGATTGATGAAACCCTGACCTATGAGGAACGACCGGTAAAACTTCTGGATCGAAAGGTGAAGGAATTGAGGAACAAGCAGATACCACTAGTGAAAGTTTTATGGAAGAACCATGGAGTAGAGGAAGCAACATGGGAAGTTGAAGAGACAATCAGGGAGAAGTATCCAGACTTGTTCATCGACCAAGGTAAATTTCGAGGACGAAATTTTCTTAAGAGGGAGAGGATGTGAGGACTCGTAAAAACTATTATTTTATGCCTAATTTATGGCTTAATAAATTATTTAATTGGATTTTATTTCCAAGGAATATTTTCTAGTCTTATTAGACCTAAATAAGTGGTAATATAACTTCGTTATATTTTTAAAAATGATTCGTTTCGAAAATTAATTTCCTAGAGCGCGTTTAGTAAAAATAGTGAATAGTACTTGGAGATTTTATCCGCGTAGTAGCCCAATAAGCTTGGAATATTGGAGACTTGTACTAGGGTCCTAAAATAGGTAATTTTATGAATAAATATTCAAGTGATAGTTAGTAGTGCAATCGTTATAAGAATTTTTCGAAAGTTTCGCGTTATAGCGGTAAAATTGACGGTACGCGTTTTCACACGCGCGACTTCAATTGAAGGACTTTAGACCCTTGTTTCGAGACAATTAAGAGTGAATAATGTTTATATTAACATGAGTGCATTAGAGGTTTAGTGCTCTAGTGAACCAAACGCACGAGAAAATCGAGCCTAAAAACGTGCCAAACGAGCCTTACAAGAGTTGACTTTGGAGCAATTTTTCACCACACATTTAATCTTCTTGGAGAAGCTAACTTAGATCAAAAATCACACTCTCTTCTCTCTCCTCACAGCCGGCCAAGCTCTCCCTTCTCTCTAACTCATTTGCAACAAAAATTCTGCACACTAACCTCACACAAAACCACCCCAAATCACCTCCAAATCACACCAAACTTGGAGACCACTTAGCAAACCTCTTGGAGGTTGGATTTAGCTAACAAAAGGCTGCATCTTCACGGTTTCTTGGAGCTTCAAGAGGGCCGAAATTTTCTGATCTTGCACACCCAAGGAAGAGGTAATGATCAACCCATGAATTCTTGTCTTTTGGAAGTTATATAGCAAGATTAAGCTCATGCATGCACTTAGTTACTTGATTATGGTGTAAAAATGTGATTGTGGGCTCTTGGAATTCCCACACTTGGGTTGTTGTTGCTGATGTGATAATTAATGGTGATTATATTGTTGGTTTAGTGATTATAATGATGCATTAGTGATGGGTAATTAGTGGAAACCTCATTGGGTGTAAGAAGCTAAACTTTCCGATTTTGCCCCTGCCATGTTCGGCCATTTCTAGGCCAATTTTTAATGGTTTAATTGCTTGAATTGGATGTTTGTAGGATGTATTAGATGTGTGAAAAATTTCATTGAAAAATAATGAGGTTTGAATGGGCAAATGAATTTTTGTTCGAAACCAGCAAATCTGGAAATCTGTCCCGTATTGCACTGTCCAGCGTTGGCATTTTGGCCATAACTCTGTCCTCGGATGTCGAAATCATGTGCCGTCGGTGGCGTTTGAAACTATTGAAACTAGACATTCCTAGCTTTAATTTGGTATAAAATGCACGTTCTGAGTCTTTGTGAGCAGGCCGAACCAAATGTTTTAAGTTCGCTGTCCTGTCACTCTGTTCATCTGGAATGAAGTGTTCAGGCTGCAACTTGATGCCCGAATTTGAACCAGATGGGTGCCGAATTTGGAAACGATTTCTTCTATGATATTTTAACTCTATGAATGTATTTTCCAACGGCATAAGCCATGCTCGATTTCGAGCTATATTGACTGATTTGTGACCGAAACAAGTGGACTGCTCTGCTTTGGAAAACCATGATGTTTGGACTGGTTTGGAACCAAATCTTGGAGTGAACTTGTTAGTTGATGTTTTTGATATTAAACACTTACCAAAGATATTATGGTTGTATCTTAGACCCTTATTTCACAAATGAACCATGGTTGGACAACTTTCTTGGTTAGACGATTGGAAATTCGGAAAATGAAAGTCAAAGGCAGAATGCCTTAGGAATTTTCTTGAACTTCGGTTGGCTCATTAACTACCTTGCCGAAGGTATTTTTCCCCGAAATTCGATAGAGAGATACTTTCCATATAGTATTGAAATACTGCCAATTTTGGTGCTGATTCAAGTTCGTTCGATACCCAATTGAATTACTAAAGTTAGAGGTTCAAATCTGGAAAATTCTCATCCAGTCTTGAATTTCCCCAACTTCGGGCTACCGTATCTCGGTACTCGAAACTCCGATTCTTGATCCGCTTGTTTTGTCATACACTTCACTTGCAACACTAATTGAGCTGAAAATTTCAGAGGCCGGTTTGCAACGTACGAATCGTGCCGAATTTTCAAAGTTGGCCAAAAACCAACTTCATTCTGCCTTGTAAACTGAAGCTGCGTCTTCAAGCCCATTTTTGATCACTTTCCACTTCGATTCGTGGAAAAGTGTCTTCTAGGAACTTATAGTACACTCTAAGAGGTTTCCAATGGTATAAAGTTTTCCAATTCTCGACTTATACCGAGCGAGTTATGATTTTTCAAAGGTTCATGATAAAACTGAAAATTTTCCAATTTCAAAGAAATAGAGTTTTTCAAAAACTCTTTATTCTTTTGATGTTCTTAAACGTTTTGTTTACGATTTTCATGATCAAAACTCAAATAATATTGTACATGATAAAAGGCAAGTTGAACCTCGATTTACGTGTAATTGAGGTTCCTTTTTGCAAAATAATTCTTAGATTGTACTAGTGTACAATCTTTCTTGATAAGTGGGTTAATTGTGTGATTATCCACTATTAAATTGCCAGGCGCGCAAGGAGACCTTCAAGAGGATCTCACCGCGGACACTTGAACTTCCGGAAAATAATTCTTATTGAATTGCTCGGTGAGTGTCAAGTGTATGAATTTGATACTTGCTTATTGTGATACTTGTTGGGAGTTTTAAAAATAAGGGCGGGTGCGTACTTTATCGCACTCGTTCTAATTTCAAATGAATGAATGAATGAATGAAATGTATTGAATGAATGAATGAATTGAAATGTCATGTCATGAATGCTTGTGTCGTTGGAGTGAATCTCCTCGACTACCAAATGAATGGGGGACGCCCAAACTCATAGGCCAACCTTAGACTCGAGCCGGTAATGGGCTTGGTCGGGGACTGGGGCGAGCCATGAGATACACATAAGCTCGACCTAATAAGAGGTCTTGCTTGGCATACTCGTAGAGTATCGCCCAATAATAGACTTGTGGGCCCTTGGGGTGTACGGTGGACGGAGGGAAGATAGTGGTGATCTACGGAAATGGAAATACCGACCCGGTTGACAGGAGGGTCAATGCGGGAAAGTATACGAATGACATCGACAGATCGAGTGGAACTTAGCTCCTGAGAGCTACTATATCCTTGAATTGTTTCTGATTACTTTTCCTGTTTGAGAGATTGATTATTGAAAAGACATGGCTTTATTTATTAAATTTGGGATTGTTATTTGACTAAGTGCTTGCATGTGTGTTCTTGGCCTCACGAGCGTTTCGCTCACCCTCTAGTTTTGTTTTCCTTAACAGGACCGACTCTTGGAGAAATATGGAGAAACCATCCGTTGAAATTTTGTTAAGACTCCTGTTATATATTTTGACTAGGCCCTGGTTTGGGTTGTACTTTTGGAAATTGTAAACTTGAAAAGTTTGGGCCCTGATGTGTACTTTGAATTTAAGTCGTTTCATGATTACCCGATGTGTTGGTTATACATTAAGTGACTTATTAAGCTTGAACGCTTCCGCATTATTGTATTCATGTTGTTCTCATCGAAGTGATTAGTTCGGTTTGAAATTGAATGGAATTGCTTGAGTCCTGGCGTGAGCTGGGCAGGCGTCCGCGGATACCCTTTGGTCCGCCTTAGGGAGATGTGGGGCGTCACAGTTGATCCCACTGACCAAGTGAAGGTAGGCTCAGGTGTTGATTCCACTGACCAATTAACCAATTGAAAACAGGCCCAGGTGTTATCCCGCTGACCATTTATATCATCGTTGGGACCGGATTTTATCCCGCCAACCTCGGCAGGACCGGGTGTTATCCCGCTGACCGCTAACATCACAAACATCACGTTGGGCTTGGATTTTGTGCCACCAACATCACGTTGGACTTGGATTTTGTGCCACCAACATCACAAATATCACGTTGGGCTTGGATTTTGTGCCACCAACATCACAAATGTCACGTTGGGCTTGGGTTCTGCGCCACCAACATCCCGTTAGCATCGGGTATTGACTCACTAATGTCTGTTTTTATCTTTTCATATCCGTTAGCATTGGGTCCAACCCACTAACATGTCTTTTGTATATCATCGTTAGGATTGCTTTTCATCTCACCAACCTTGGCAGGTTTGGCTTGTATCCTACTAACCCTTTTGGTTTTAGGTTTAGATTTGCCAATCCATTAGATTTATCTACAAGTTTCTACTTCAGTGGAGATAGACGGACAGATAAATCATTTGGTGTCTACGTCTTTGTTTTGAGTTCCTTCGAAACTCAAACAAAGAGGGGCAAGCTGTAGACACCAAAATTTTGGTTATTATGGATTTTGTTTAAATTTTTATTTATTACCATTTTATTAAGAAAACCAATTTTTTCTAATTATTATTTTTATTAATTAATTCTTTGGAAAAAAAAAATTTTCCATGCGCGCACCTTCTTCTTCACAGAGATAGTACAAAAACCAGCAAATAGTACCGAACTCCAGCGACCATTTTCCACCTATTTTTGGGCAGTTTTATTTCCCTTTTAACCCTTCAGTACAAAACCACGTAGCCCAATCCTAATTGACAAGAAGCTTCCAGATTAAAAGCCATCTAATGGCTTGAAATGGACCAGAAAAAATGCAGTTCTAAATCTCATCCTTAGATGCTAGGTTTTGGGGTATTGGAGTGCCCATAAAAAGGCTCCAAAAGGAATGCAAGGGAAGGTTGGCGGTGGAACAAGGAAGATAGGGAGAAAAACAGAGAGAAAGGGGAGAAATTGAGAGAAAAAGAAGGAGAAAAATTTCTGCAAAAATTTTCGTCGGCAAAGTTGGCGAAACAGCCTTATTTCTGGTCACATTACAATCTAATCTCCAACTCTTAGAGCGAGATTTCTTTTCCTTCACTTTCTACGTATACTCGGGAACAAATCTTGTTCAGAAATCATTCAGTAAAAAGGCCTCAGAGGTTGCAGCTTCAACACACGTGGATCAACCCGCAACCTGGTGTAAAGCTCCGTCAGATCTGCTTCCATCGGTGTTTTTCCCGCTCAAATCTGGTTCTAATGCTTCCTCAGGTAACCATAACACTCTTTCTTGCTTGGTTTAACACATTTTATGAAGAACATGAGTTTGGAACTTTGCTGCTGCTGGGTTTGTTTCATGTTCTTACCATGCTTGATTTCTGATTATTTTCTTGATTATGGCATGATTCCTGTTTATGTTTAGCATTAGGTTGTGAAATAAATTACATAAGTTATAAGAGCTAGTTTGTTTGGGAACTTGTTTCGTGCGTTTGGTGGAAATGAAACCCAGAAATGGTGAAAGGAGAGTTGCAGAAGGAAAAATGTGGAAGAAGAAAGCTTCTTCGTACAGGCTGCTTGTTCTTTTTCCCAAATTGCATTTTGACCTCCAAAGTCTAATTAATTATACTACGGCCCTAATAACTTTTAATTTCTTTCAATCAGGTCCCTAATTTAATTTCAAATAGGTCCTTTAACTTTATTTTTCTTTAATTATTGACCCCAAATCTTTGTGATAATTATAATTGGACCCCCAAAACTTTGTTAATTCTTGCAATTAAGCCCTCACTTGTTTTAATTTCTTGAATGTAGGTTGTTTACATGACTTAATTGATTCAATTTCATGTTTATTTTCATTCTTTTGTACTTATTTGTTAATTAAAGTGATGCCTTGACTTTTTCTTTGTATTTTGGAGGGTAAATAAGCAATTTCACTTCATTAGGGCCCCAACTCAAGGGAGGTACACCCTATCCCTTATTTTTTACTTTATTTGATTCTATGTGCTCTATGTGACTTTACGTGTTTAAATTGCATGCCTCTTTAAAGTGTTTTATATTTATTATTTCATTTACTTATTCATTGGCTTTAGTTTTGTATATTCATTTTTATAGTTCAATTTGGATCATTTGAAAGACACTTGAATGCCAAATTTGTAATAACTAGGTATTTATTTTAATTATTTATTTCATCTCCCCCTTTTAGATTGTAGTAGGGCCCCCCTAATGTACTAGTTAGGGCCTATTTGCCTTGCGTGATTTGCATGCTTACTTGCTATGTGTTACCGCTTTCCTAGGATTTAGCATCCAGATATGCATGCTTATGTGTTATGTGAATTACGTGCTCACATGCCTACTTGTTTTAACAATGCCCATTTACTTGTATATATGGTGAATGCAAATGTACGATATAACCGTGGCTAGTCCAATGCTAGTCATGGTTACTTATTCTCGATCGCTCACAAGTCCAATGCTTGTGAGAGAGCATTAATAAAGGGCTCGTCCAATGTTAGACCCAATAGGGCCGTCCCTCATTAGTACATACTCGCATGCCTTCACTACATTTTCATGCATTTTCCTTAGTATTTTTTACATTTTTGCATGATCCTTTACCCTTTTCCCACATTCTAAGTATGATCTTTAGGATTTTTTGCATTTCATTTTAGTTATTAGGGTCATTTGCCTGATTAGTTTAGGGAGTTACTCTTTTGGTAAGGGGAATGGACGAGTTTGGCTATATATAGCCTTAACACGCTCATTCTTTTTCTAACCAAAAGGAAAAGCAAAAGTCACGATTTAGGGTCTCCCCGTACCCGTCTTGCTTGCATCTCTCTAGGGTTCATGCATTTCATTTACTCACTATCACTTTGCACTCTCACTTCATGTACTATTACTTTTTCCACATGTTCACTTCATATGACTCTTATCTTACACATTCTCACTCTACCACTAGCACTTTACATACTACCACTGAGCACACATGCACTTCACGCTATCACTTTACATACCTCACCTTGCACCCCCATTTGCACACTCCCACTTACACACTATTATTTTTATTATTATTTTTTTCACTTCACACAAGCTCATGTTTTCACATTGCATACATTCATTCCATTCATTTTTTCGTCATTAGCTTTACTCGTGACCTCTTGGAGGGCTTATCCTTGGCTATCACAACTCATGTGATTTAGTCTGATCGAGCCTCTAAGAGATATTGGTCCCTTTCGATTCCTCATTAGGTTTAGGATTGCATTCATATTAGTTACATCCAAATGCGATACATCTTCTGGTTAGAAATTAGGAAAATCATGACTAAATCATGCAACTAGCTTAGGTTAGGTTGAGAGGGTGCCTTAGATATTGTCTTTACCTTCCCTCTCTTCAACTGTGACCCCCGAACCATTTTTCTCTGATTTATCGTAGATTTTGGAGTCAATCTAAAAATGTTTACATTTAAATCCACATTTTTTGGATGACTTGGTACATCCCAACTCAATACCAAGTAGCGACTCCTACATTTTACCGAAACCTTTTTAGATTACTATTTTTGGCCAAAACGTCGCATTTCAAAGTCCCATGGCCTTTCCCTTTCATTTTCACACACCACCATTTTTCAAACCATACTTCACTCACTTATTATATCTTTATTATTAAAAATGGGGCGCGACAACAAGGTTGGCACGGATCACTCAGGTGGAATCAGGATGCACATTTTATACCATTAAAAAAATGGAATGTCTAGTTTCTAGTGCCGCAAACAGTACTCGATTTCAACGTCGGAATAAAAAGTTATGGCCAAAACAAAATCACTGCCAGAGCAATACGAGACACAATTCTAGCTTTGGCAAATTTTTGAAATCTCAACATTCACTCATCCAAATCACGTAAATTTTTGAGAAAACTTTATACACAACCTATATTACACATATACATCAGAATCAAATCATTTGGACCACAAAAAAATGCACTAAGGGTCACGGCAATGACAATGGCAGAACGGGTAAAATTTTCCTCCTCACTTCCTTTGAACTTTCTTCAACAATACAACTCATTTCCACAAGATTAAACACTAATGCAACATAAACAACATCAAATCTCATCAAATCAGTCCATCAAGCCATAGTGGGATTTCATAGAGCTCACACACAAAATTTCCAACCATCCAAAACTACCCATATGAATTTATAAGATCACAAGTGCAATATAACTTCCATAAATCAAAAATCAAAGGTTTGATCATTGTATACCTTCTTAGATGATCAAGGTAGAAATTTTCGGTCCAATGGAGCTCAAGAAAACCGTGCAAATGAAGCCCCTTTCCTAGCTTAAGATGATCACCAAGTGATTTGCAAGTTGTGTGTAAATTTTGAGATGATTTGGTGAAGAAATGAAGCAAGAATTGAAGAGCTTTGGTTTCCTTTTTTCCTCCTATGGTGCACGGCTGCATTGAGCAAGGAGAGAGAGTGTTTTTGCTGAAAATGAAGCTTCCTTGAAAAGCTTAAATGTATGGCTAAAAGTGTCCCAAAAGTCAACTAGGAATAGTGCCCATTCGCGCGCGTTTTATGCCCGATTTCTCTCGGGTTTGTTTCACTTGTGCACTAAACCTCTAATGCACTTCCATTTATACTATTATTATTCACTCTTAATGGTCTAAAAATAAAGGTATAAAGTTTCTCAATTAATCGCGCGCGCGAAAACGCGTACTTCCGATTTGTGCGCGATAAAGTGAAATTTTCAAGAAATTCTTATAACGATAGTATCACTAACTAATACTTGAGTACTTAAACATAAAAATAACCATTTTAAGACTAATGTATGAGTCTTCAATCTCCAAGGTCACTGTACTCTCAAATCGGTTATTGCTTCCAAGCACGTATTCACTAAATCTCAATAAACGAGTTTCCAAAAATTAAATTTATTAACGGAATATTTTAAAAATATTTGCAAGTCATAGTTCTATGTAATTGGGTCTAAAAAGATTGAAATAAAATATTCGGAGCAAACGGACAATAAAATATTTAAATAAACTGGTAATAGGAGTTTAAAATAGGTAAATTTTTGCGAGTCCTTACATCCTCTCCCCCTTAAGAAAATTTCGTCCCCGAAATTATACCTTGATTGGTGAACAGGTCTGGATACTTTTCTCAAATGGTTACTTCCCAAGTTGCTTCCTCTAGTCCATAATCTCTCTATAAAACTTTCATTAGAGGGACTTGCTTGCGTTTTTAACATCTTCAGTTTTCGATCAAAATCTTTACCCGTCCTTTCCTCATGTGACCAATTTTCATCACTTTTACTTCTCCCACTCAAAACTCACACTTATGGAACTTAACTATTCTCAGGTGCCATTCATGATCTTATTACAAGTCTTGAGACATGGAGCAACAGATTACAGATACATATAAACTGTAAAATCAATTAAAAGCAAGGTAAATTTTCATATACCATAAAAGATCATAATAGTTATACTAAATTATAATAAGTTCATCAAATCGTTTCAAAGGAAAATGGAAAACAACAAGATCAAATTGTGTTAAGTCGCAATATACCACAAAAGGATGTCATCTCCTATACAAAAGAGTACAACCTCTAAAAGTTCCAGTCTATACTAGAGTAAAACCACAATCCCTATTTGTCAAGTGGAGTCAGATTTACCTCTACTAGTAGAGTTTCCACTACTTGGATCCCTCTTACAATCGCCGGCATTAATTATTCCTTCCGGCACTCGATTGATTTGCAGTGGATTTAGCAGGTTGTTGAGAATTTCCTTCTCCCTGAGAAGTTTTAGGGCAATTCGAAAACTTATGCTCGGTACTACCGCACTTCAGACATTTTCCTTGCTTTCTCCAGTACTCGGTCTCAGTGTGGTTAATCTTGCCACAGTATCCACAAGTTACGTGAGGAGTCACGGATTTGCCAGTTTGAGATTTTCCCTTGTGTTGATCTCGCCTACTCTGATTTCCTTTTGGCGGGGCTTCGTTTGATGGAGTTTCTCCGGATTTTTCAGGTATCTTCACTTCTCCAGCCCCTTTTTCCATTCTAGGGGGTTGGATAGATCTCTCGGACTGTTTAGGGTTATCGCTTGGGTTACCCCTCTTTCTAGCATGAAAAGCCTTAGATTGAGATTTAGCATTCTCTACCCTCTGTGCCTTATCCAAGGCATCCATAAAAGTGGTAATCTGGGCAGCTGCTAGTGATTCTTGGATTTCTACATTTAACCCCTGAATAAACCTCCTTATCCTTTTTCGTTCGGTGATTACAAGCTCAGGAGCAAATTTGAAAAGTTTGGTGAACTGCTCCTCATACTCGGCCACACTTAATAACCCTTGTTTTAACTTAATAAAGTCATCCTCCCTTTTTTCTTGTATAATTGGCGGGAGGAACTTGACATTAAACTCACTCTCAAAGTTTATCCAAGTCCAAGGGATTTGTTCTCTTTTCCACTTTGCACTAACAACATTCCACCACGAGCGTGCCGCCCCTTCAAATTGGAAAACGGCAAAATTCACTTGCCTTTCCTCGGTATAATCTAAAGCAGCCAAAAATATCAACCACCCTTTTAAACCAATTTTTCACTACTTCGGGGTCAAACCCTCCATGGAACTTAGGGGGAGCGAACTTCAAGAATCGCTCGAGGGCTCTATCCTCACCCCTCTCTTGGTTCCTAGATTGGTCGACTGGTTCAGGTCCCTGGCGCTCAGCTAAGTGCTCGAGAATATCGGTTATGCGGTTAATAGCCGTAGCCACTTGGTCACCCTCTTCGTTTCTAGGATTTTAGTTTGGTCCAATCGCAGATCCCTCACCTCTCTCGGGAGTGCGAGGTTGCTGAAGCCCACGCCCACGCCCCCGTCCACGTCCTCGCCGATCCATTTAGCAAGATTCTAAACGCATAATAAAAGTAGGAAGCATAAGCACATGAATTGAAAAAGAGGTACACATTGCAAGAACACTTTGAATCAAAGCATAGCTATTTGCATAAACTAGAAGTCATGTAACATGTCAATGTGCATACAACGAGTTAATAGTATCAAATACAGGTCATAGACAACTAAGTTCCACAAATATAGGAATACATGTAGGCAAAATACAAAAGGCCTCACAGCGAGCACCACCCCAATTATCCTAAGCAGGATTTAAAAAGAAAATCATAAGCCTAGTTAGGGACAAAACTAGAAGAATCCATGATACCAAACTACATCATTCAAATGATTATAAACTCCAGATTCCATCCAAAAGCCTAAGCTACTTTCTAAATTCTTAGCCTCTTTACTAGATTCAAGGTGAAAGTTCTTATACAAGCTAGGGTAATAAGTCAAACCAAACGGAATGCAAAAGATGTCTCATTTTCAAGTTCAAAGTGGAGCCCAAAATTGTTCAAATGGTTCAACTTTTCCTTCGAAAAGTTCGGCAAACAAAATAATGGAGGAAGCAAGGTTCCTAACCCTTAAACTCACCAAATGGCTATTTAAATTTCCAAATCTTGATTCACCTCCGACCTAACTTAAAGAGTAAAGTCTTATAGTATTTTGTGAGCAAAAATGGTGCTACAACCTCAAGCACCAAGATCACATCGCACGTAATACACAATCAAATCCCACAGTCCGGCATTCTAAACTTTTAAGCCTAGGACACTCTACAAAGATCTGAAACCTAAAATCTGATACCAACTGTGACGCCCCCACTCCTCCCAAGGGCGAACCCAAGGGTATCCGCGGGACGTCTGCCCAACTCTCGCCAGAACTCGATACAACTTCAATTCAAACTTAAGAATAACCAATCGATACTAAAAGTCCAAAATATAAACGAAGGTCAATTCCTTAATAATCGTTCAAGTCTTACATCATAAGCTACCAAGATATCTTACATTCCAAAATCAATTTCTAAACAAATACATTCAAAATTCTAATCAAAAGGGGCCATCAAGTCGACTTCTCCATAATTCCTTCCATTTCAGTTCCTGTTAAGAAAAACAAGTCTAACGGGGTGAGCGAATGCTCGTGAGGCCAAGAAAACATGCAAAACACGTAGTTCAAATTACAATACCATTTAAGTGAGAATTAAAGCTGTAACATTCAAGCAATTCACAATTTTCAATTTAACACATTCACTGAGGATACAGGAGCTCTCAAGAGCTAATTCCTACTTCTTTGTCAAAGTTCAATCCAATACTTTTTTTGATGACATTCCGTCACCCGGGTAGGTAATCAAGTCCGTAGAACTTCACTTTTCCAATTATGGTTCTGAGTCGACATGAGAGGTACCTCCCACCCGAACCGGTGTGGTACATGCTATCGCTCTGGGAATCGATTATACGTTTATGGTTTTGAGTCGACATGAGAGGTACCTCCCACCCGAACCGGTGTGGTGCATACTATTCGCTCAGTGGTCGATGAGACATCGCTCCAATCGACTTATACTTTATTTATAGTTTTGAGTCGACATGAGAGGTACCTCCTGCCCGAATCGGTGTGGTACATGCTATCGCTCCGAGAACCAATTATAGCACTGAGACGGTATGAGAGGCACCTCCCACCCAAATTGGTGTGGTACATGCTATCCGCTCAGAGTTCACAAATTAAACATATTCGTGTACGATTACCAATTATTGTTTACGGTTCTGAGTCGACATGAGAGATACCTCCCACCCGAATCGGTGTGGTACATACTATCGCTCGGGGAACTGATTATAGCACTGAGACGGTATGAGAGGTACCTCCCACCCAAATTGGTGTGGTACATGCTTCCGTTCAGAGCCTACGAGTTAAACGTGTTCATGTACAATTACCAAATCATATGTATTCAAATCTTAAGTACCACGTAGTTCAAAGAAAAAGAGAGGAAAAGGGCGTTCCCACGAGTAAAATATGATTGGTCAATAAGATTCATTTCAATTGACGTCGAGTCAACACAAATGAAATTTTGCAATGGCAACACTTCACTTAGTTCACATAGCAATTTACTTCACACAATTTGAATATAAATTCACATAGCACAATTCAATTATAGCATCACTTAAGGGAGAACGAGTGTGATAAAGTACACACTCGTCTCAACAATTCCATAATACTCAATTAACAATTCAAGCATTTATCAACAATTCATGCACTTGACACTCACCAAGTGATTCAAGTAGCAATGCACAAGCGTTTGTTTCTAGGCGTCTCCCGTGAGATCCTCTTGGAGGTCCTCTTGAGTGCCTGAGCAATTAATAATGAAATATCACTTATAAACCCCAATTATCCAGGAAGATTGCACACTTGTACAATCTAAGAAAATTTCACAAAAATAAGCCTGAATTACTCGTAAATTGAGACTCAAAAGAGGGGTTTTAAAACACAAGCGAAATCTGATTTTCATCTTTGAAATCAAGTGTAAAATGATCAAGTGATATCGAAGGAAAAAGATGAGTTTGAAAAACTCCATTTCCTTTTAAGTTAGGAATTTTCAGATTTGTTACACATATTTTGAAAAATCGTATCTCACTCTCTACAAGTCCAAAATTTGTAAACTTGGTACCGTTGAAAACTACTTCCAAAGTACTAAAAGTTCCTAGAAGACACTTTTCCATGATTCCAAATGGAAAACATTCAAAAATTTGCTCAAACTGGCTGTTTTGGAATGCCAAGACAGATTTGGGTTGATTTTCGGCAAAGTTTGGAAATTCGGCAAATTTCACACAAAGCGAACTAACCTCTGAAGTTTGGAACTCAATTAGAGTTACAATCAAAGTTTTTAACACAAATAGTGGAACAAGAATTGGAGTTTTGAGCACCAAGATATGGCGGCTCAAAGTTACTGAAAAAATGAGACCGTTAGGCCAAATCCAGATTTAATTCACGAATGTTGGGGCTTTGGTTGAACATCGAAACGGACTCGGAATGGCACCAAATTTGGTATGATTATACTACCATATAAGGGCTATTCCTCTATCAAATTGCATAGAAAAATACATACGGAAAGTCAGTTAACAAAATCATTAAATTCCCCCAAGTTTCCAAGGCAAATCTGCCTTGTATGTAAATTTCTATTTTCTAAACATTTGGCCAAAGAAATCTTCTCAAACATGGTCCATTTGGGTAGAAAATATCTAAGAAACATCCAAGATACATTTGGTAGGTGATTAACGCCAAGAATTTCGAATAACAAGTCCCAAATCAAGATTTGCTATAAATCAGTCCGAAATAAGGGTTTTCTTACACGAAGACAGTTCTGTAATTTGGCCACATCTCACTCAATTAAACTCATAATTGAGCGTGGTTAGTGGCGTTGAAAAATACATTCATAAGGCTACAATTTCTCAGAAGAAATCATTTTAAAATTCTGTCCACAACTAGCTCATTTTTGAGCATCAATTCGTTGTTTAAAACAGAGCTTCCAGTACAGACGTGAAACAGAACAGGCAAATTTACAAGGTTGGCATGGATCACTCAGGTGGAATCAGGATGTGCATTTTATACCATTGGAAAACTGAAAAGTCTAGTTTCTAGTTCCACAAACGGAACTCGATTTTGACGTCGGAGTAAAAAGTTATGGCCGAAACAAAATCACTGCCAGAGCAATACATGACACAATTCCAGCTTTGGCAAATTTTCGAAATCTCAACATTCACTCATCCAAATCACGTAAATTTTTGAGAAAACTTTATAAACAACCTATATTACACATATACATCAGAATCAAGTCATTTGGACCACAAAAAAAATGCACTAAGGGTCACGGCAATGACAAGGGTAGAACGGGAAAAATTTTCCTCTTCACTTCCTTTGAACTTTCTTCAACAATACAACTCATTTCCACAAGATTAAACACTATTCCAACATAAACAACATAAAATCTCATCAAATCAGTCCATCAAGCCATAGTGGGATTTCATAGAGCCCACACACAAAATTTCCAACCATCCAAAGCTACCCATATGAATTTATAAGATCACAAGTGCAATATAACTTCCATAAATCAAGAATTAAGGGTTTGATCATTGTATACCTTCTTAGAAAGTCAACTCTTAATAGTGCTCAATAGTGTTGTGCACTACCACTTCCTCTCTTGTTTGATACACTTATATACTAATCCTCTTAGGTAATTCGTCTAATACTTTAATTACTCATACTTATGAGTCTAGTATTAAATCCTCAAATCTCCAATTAGTCGTACTGGCACGACTTTCGAGAAACTTTCGACCCCGCGATAAAAGCTTAATTTAACTCACTCACATCTAATCCCTCAATTAACTTTTCTTAGTCTACTATTGATCATCCTTAATTCTTCAAGATTATTGCACTCTCGGACCGAATATCGCCTCGAAAAATGTGTATTCGCTATTCCTTACTAGACGAGCTGTAGAAGAATTAAATTTGCTAACGGGCCTTTTTAAAAAATATAAGTGAGATATTGTTCCATGAAAATGGATTTAAAATGGTTGAAATAAATTATTCAGAGAAAACGGGTAAATAAATAATTAAATAAGCCAATAAAATAAAATAAAAGTAAGAAAATTCGGATCCTCGCAAGATGTCTAAAGAATGCAACCATTTTTATATTGTCTAATAATCATATATATTTATTCTATTCTAATGAGAACAAACTAACCTAAGCGTGGAACACCCTATCTTCTTCCATGGGCTTACCAACCGACTTATAAGTTTCAAGATCTTACCAACATCAGAATAGGTAATTATTTATAATGTCTTATAAATAATAAGATGAATGCATATTTCAGATATTAGATGTAGGAACTAAATCAAAACAAACTATAGGCATGGCTCTGATACCAGAACCAGAACCCAGGTGTATATTAAAGAAAATTAGACACAAATAAAGAAATTCAGGGATGAAGTTTGATACACTTACTTGAAAGTGGAAACTTTAAAAATTGTAGAAGCCTTAAGGATTTGCTCTTTAAAAAGGTATAATATAAATTGAATGTAAACTTTAGAATTTTATTGAAAACAAGATTACAAGAGAAGGGCGTAGTGAAGAACACTTAGAACACTTGCTTTTTTAAACATTCAGTACCTTCATTCTTGTTTTGAAGGTTATTTATAGCTATCAGAATATTACATTTGAATTTCATTTGTAAACCGACACTTGCATTTGAAGCTCATTTGAATTTGTATTCCGACATTCTTATCATCTTCTAATTGATGCCGATACTCTTATCTTCTTTTGATTGGTGCTTTGGAGATTGCATCTTATCTGCTTTTGAAATGGCTGACATCTTTTGATTAAATATCATTTGGGTCTTGTGCACATGGTCCACCGTATGGATCAAAAGTGGAATCCGACGAGAAACCCACTCACTCATTTGTCTTCTTTTGTCTTCTTTTGTAGGTAGCTAATATATTCTTATAATATTTCAGGAGGTGCGCTTTTGTTCAAAAGTGGTATCTTTTGTTCTTTCTTCTGAGGTGTGCTTGGAGTGCTTCCTTTTGAAATCTGATGAACTGACCATTTGAGTTTTTCTCCTGTTTCTAAAAATTTGAGGACATTTTCTTAGTCACATAGATCTCAATGGAAACTAGCCCACCATTTAATTTTGAATTCTCGAATTAAGGACATTGGAAGTGGTTTTTCTAATTCTTGATGAATTTTGAACCTCCAACAGAAAATCCATGGAACTTTAAATTCAACATGAAATAGAATTGGTTTTGAATATACTTCTCTTGTGGCTTTTGTGAGACCCCAAAATTTTACTTGTCTTTATAGCTCTTATTTGAACTTACTTGCCTTAGATTCTTGGTTGTTTTAATGGTTGAATTTGAGCCAAGGGAGTGAATTTTGTTAAGAAAAGTTTCATAATCTCAAGTTGGTAGAAAATCTGGAAATTTTCGCAGGAGGCTCTGCGCAGCTTTGGAAAATTGGCTATAACTTCGTATAGGAAAGTCGGAATTGAGTTTCGTTTGAAAATAGACTCATAGGGATTCTTACGGTATAAAATTTAGGGTTTGATTCAATCTCTATAAATTCCAGAAAATTGGTAAAGTTGACTAAAAATTCTGCCCTGCACAAGTAACAATAGGAATGTTGTAGTAGCTTATGGCTCAATTTGGACCAATTTATGACTTGAATCTCTTTGAGGTGTCTTCTAAAGATTATTAGTAGTGAAGTCTAGTTTTTAACAGGCCAAGTTGTATGAAATTTTGATATTTATAACTCAAGTTATGATTTTTCTAAAGGAAGAGCATAAGTTAGGGTTTTTTGTGCATACTAGGGTTTTTGGTGTGTTTTTGGTGCATTTTGGTAGTGTGATCACTTGGTGAGGTATGTGCATTAAATTTGGTGGATAAGAATGAGTATTAGGTAAGAAAAGTGTGTGATTAGAAGTGTTAATAATAAGTGAGTGAACCATAAGTAAAAACACAAGTACGTGTGAGTTAAGGAAAATAGGCTTGAACCGACGTGCACCGTTTGCTACCGATTAAGTACCCCACTTGACCACTACTTTCTTGCCTTAACCCTTAAAGCAGCCGAAATATTTGACCTAAAAACAAGAGGAAAAGAAACCAAAAACAAGAGAAAATTTGGTGGTGCCAAGTGTTGAACATTTGTTGAACTTTTGACCAAAACTTTCTTATCATTTAATTCATCTTTCATGTCTTAAAAGCAAACAAAACAAACTTAAGAGTAGGAGAGAGAGAGAACCGTGAGCTAGGGGGAAAAACAAAGAGGAAAAAAATCTATCCAAGGTCTTGACCAAGCCTTTCTTAGTCTTCATCTTGTACACATCGAACCCAACCATTTCATTTTCTTGCAAGCTTGGCCGAGAGAGAGAGGAGAGGAAGAGAGAAAAATTCCGTCTTGATTTGTGGAAAATCCAAACACTAACCCAAATCCATACCGATTAATCTTAAGTTAAGCTTGGAGAGAAGACCTTGGTGGAGTTTTTGGAGGAATAAAACTCTTGTTTGCTTGGGGTATGAGATAAGTTTCTAGAAAACATCTCTTTTATTTGTCTCTTGAGATTCATTCAAGATAAGTTATGATTGAAGCTAAAAGAAGCATGGTTATGAAAGATTTTATGGTTTTGGCTAGGGTAGCATGTAATTTCCAGCCTTGATATGCATTTTCTAGCCATGAGATGAACTTCATAGTTTTGATACGAGCTGGTTTAACTTTGATTTGAACTTTTAAGTTTTGGTATATGGTTTTCCAGCTTTGGTTGAAATTTCCAGCTTTAGTTCTAAAATTCCAGCTTTAGTAGAGAAATTTCCAACATTGATAGTGGAATCTGCCCTGTTTCTAACCTGTATGATTCGTCCATGTTAGAGGCCAAATCAGGCCTAAGTCAAAACATGAAAGTTGTAATGGAGTTATATAGCTCCCTGTAAAATTGCAGCTCAATCAGAGCACTGTAACGTATAAAATGACAAACTTACCCCTGACTGCCAAATGCACTGTTTCGCGGACAATTTTTTTTGTTTTCTCTGAGATTGCAGATTTTGACCTTGAAAATGAATGAATTGGGTGTTGATGTCTTCATAGAAAGTGTAGTTCTCTATCTTGGCTTTGAAACGGCATAAAGTGTACCCCAATCCGATAAGTGTAGCTTCGGTTGTGACCGAAACACCAAGAGATGTCAAACCTGCTGTTTCGTTATTTGTCTTTAAAATTGGCTTCCGGTTGCATTGCTAGAATTGCCTTGTATTGGGATGACATTGAGCCTATTGAAGGGCTATTGTATTAAGATTGTTCATGTGTGAATTTGGGCTGAGTTGAGGAAGATAATGAAGCCATAAATGGTTGGAAAATAGCTAAATACAAAGGGCATGCTGCCCAAATTTTCAATCGAAGGCTAGGCGGGTGTACTCGCGACTTGAGCAAAGGTTTGAGGATGAATTGAACTTGAATTGTCTAGGGTATTTGAGTCTTCTTTCGTAGAGGTATATAAGCTGAAATTTGGCCGAAACTCGTACGCTTGAAAAAATGAAAGTAGTGACCACTCGAAATCTGTTTTTCTCGTCTTTTAGACTCAAATATGAGTTCCAAAGTTTTAGTTGCTTCGTTAGCAACATTAAACGAGCGAGCATGAATTTTCTAGAGTTTGATACGTAATATGAACCCTATCTAAATGAGTTTCATTTACTTGATCTTCTTGAAGCGAAACTCTTAAGTTTCGAACCCTAGTTGATTTCAAACTTTTAAATGATATTGTATCGCAGATTTGGACTCCAACCAAGGAGTTACACCTAAACGTGATTTTGACAAGCACTAAATCTTTGGTGAGTGCTTCCAAGTACATGATTGAACATGATACTTGAGTTAAATACTTGATATTGGATTGGTTTGGTCGGCAGCATATCCCTTGTTTTTACCTATTTTCCAGCCATCATGGCTTCATGATATCCTCAAATCAGTCCCAACATCACGTACAAAATAATCTTATTCCCAAAAGCCGTTCACTAGGCTTAATGGCATTCAAGTACCAAATTTAGCTAGGAAATGACCGGATATGGAAGTCAAGCCCTAACTAGTCAAATAAATACAAGAAGACTCGATTATAAGTCATAAACCAATTCTACATACTACCAAAACAGGGTTCCCTAAGCATATACAAACATTAGAGGAAACCAGAAATTTCGGAAATGCAATTAGCTTTGGCCCTGAAAAAAAACAGTTTTTGTCCTCATTTTGCGGTAATGGCACCAATTTCACTATGATTATCGGATGAGGGTGAAAGAGCCACCATTTCGAAGCTAAAAGACAGGGCTACAATATCACAGAAGGTAACTCAACCCAGTTTTGAGTGAAAACAGGTCAAAAATGCAAGATACTACATCAAAAACGTAAAACAGATTCACCAAAACGCATTCTAGCGGAAACATCATAACTCAGCCTTCCTAAGTCCGAATCCAGAAATTCCAAAACCAGAAGAAAGATAAGAAACAGGGATAAATTTCATCAGAAGGCCTAAACAACCAATTCGGAAGCAATTCCAGCCAAAACAACCAATTACAGGCGCCGTTCTTATATTCGGGTAAAACCAGAACAGCAATAGTAATTTCGACTTTTCTCATTCTACACAACTCCGATTGACCTGAAATTTTGTAGGCACCTCTAAAATGTCATTCCCTACAACTTTCATGTTTTAGGATAAGGCCAATTCGGCCTCCATCTAGGACCTAAAAATTCGGACAGAATGTAGCTTCATGAACCCTAGGTTTTTCAATTTTCTTCCAAAACAGAAATTACTTGCAATCTTCCACTTTTTCCACCTTCTAGATGCCTCATATACCATTTCTAATCGTCATAGATAGCCACACAATCATGCTTATATTAAAACAGAAAAAACCCCAAAAATAATAAAACTTCATCATTCAACCAAAACTCAAGATTTAATCCATAAAATTGCATCTCATACAACCACTAAGCATGATTTAAGCATCAATTCAAGAAGGAGGGTGGTTCTTCACAACTCACCTTAAGAACAAGAGAGAGAGAGCAATTGGTCACCTTAACCTTCCACAAAAAACTGCACACAACAACCCACAAACACTACTTGAAGATGTTTTATGGAACAAAGACAAGTTTAAATGGTTGGTTTAGTGATTTGGAGCAAGATGGAATCAAGAAATTGAAGAGGTTTTCTTTCTTTCCTTGCTTAAGAGATTCGGCCAAGAGAAAGAGAAGAATGAGGGATTTTTGGTGAATTTTTAAGATATTTAAGTCAATTGGTAAGACATGCAATAGTAGTCAAATGGTCCAACCAATAGCCAAGTGACACTTGTCACTTATTTAATGCAAGTCTATCACTTTGTTCCCTCTCACATCAATTC
The DNA here is from genome assembly GCF_003713205.1 of Coffea eugenioides. Classification (NCBI taxonomy): domain Eukaryota; kingdom Viridiplantae; phylum Streptophyta; class Magnoliopsida; order Gentianales; family Rubiaceae; genus Coffea; species Coffea eugenioides. The sequence continues at coordinate 108,757 of NW_020861378.1, forward strand.
AAATAGCTTCCTCTAATTATCTCTTAACGCCCGGTAAATTAAATCCAGTATTCAAAACTTAACCTAGTGGGCCGAATTTTTCCGAACTTTTCGCACTAGTGGGTCCCACGTCCGGTATACGCTCTTAATTTCTCAAAATCCATTCGATATTAGAAAAATCATCTAAAAACTATATTTACTCATAAAAATTATCTAGAAAATTTTCCGGATACAGAAAGTGCAGAAAACAAACCATTGAAGATAAGAAAACCTAGAAATATAATAAAACCTAGAAAATGGAAAAATTACGGGTTCTCACAACAATGATCAATTAATGGATTCTAGTGGTGAAGCATGTGAGAACCCTAAACCTTTCATTTTTTCTCAGCCCTTTTGGTTTATTCTCATTTCCCCTTTTAAGTGAAAATTTGTTAATCAATTGTTTTGAACAAAGGAAGGTTTGGTTATTTCGTGTATTTGTGTGCGTGATATGTATATAAGGTGTATTTGTGTGAGATTAGATATATAATCTTTGTTGGAAGTACGGACAAACGTTGCATATGGGCTTGGAAAGAAAACTTTTTGCTGAAAATGTTTTGTACCAAATCCGGCCGGAAATCCGGCCAGTTCTTGGCCGGATTGTTTGTGATTTTTGAAAAAAAATTAGTTCCGTCTCTGCCTCAAATCCGGCCAGGAATCCGGCCGGATTGTGACGTGTCACAGTCAGTCAGCAGGTTTGACCAATTGTTTCCTTCCCTTTTTATACTCTTTTGGCCCCAAAATATCTTCATTTTGCTTCTTGCCTGACCGAGCCTCTTAGAGAGAAAGGGAGAAAAGCTCTAAATTTTCTTAGTTTCAATCTTTGCCAAAATCTTGAAGTTTCACCGTTTGATTTTACATCCGTTCCGTACGAGTGATCTCTTAGAAGGGGTAAAGCTCTTTGTGGAGTTGTTTTTAAAGGGGAAGCCTTAAGTTCCTACCTTTGCTTGAGTTCTAAAGTGAGTTGTTAAGAATTCTCTTTTGGTTCTAATCTTGGTTAATTAGTGGCTTGTGAAGGTTAAAGATGCTATATTGTGGATGATTTCATGGTTTTAGGTCAAGTTGGTTCAATTTCTGATTTATTGGGTATTTTCTGATTTTATATTATAATCATGAAATGGGCTTGGATTGATGGATTGAAGTGGTGGTAAATGGAACTCTTATGCGTTAATTGCGATCGTTTGCGGAAAATTTTCCGGTTTTAGGGTTTCATTTGGGGGTTTTCTTATAGTTGGCTCTTAAGCTTTTAATTGGCTTTGATTGAAGAGTATTATGGCCTAATTGAGTGTGTTTTATTGCTTGTTAATCGTATATGTGATAATGGTTAATTGCTATGAGTAATGGGTTTTTGGATTGTAGGGTGAAAATGTAGAATTTAAGGGGAAATGCCGTCCGTTTATTTTCTTGTATTGTGAGTAAGTTCAAGTGGTTTTGGAAATGTGTTTTGTGTCAAGTTGGACGTATTTCATTGAAAATGTCATCGGTTCTTTCAAAAGGGTGTTTGAGGGGCTACATTTTTACTTGGTTTATATATTTTCCGCTTGGCGAATATTATGATTGATTTACCATTTTAAAATATGATACCCCTTCAATTTGATGTGACAGCCCCACCTTTCCCTAAGGCGAACCAAAGAGGTTAGCGGACTGCCTGCCCAGCTCTCGCCAGGACTAACGGTGCAGTTAAACACGATCTAAAACGTTCCGGGAAAATAAAAGTGCGCTCAACCAAGTCAAAATCGCAAAATAGCCAAACGAAAATCAAAACCGTCGATGAATAGTGGGTGCCATGTCGTATAACTCGGAAGGACACATAAACAGGGTTAAACAATGTTATACACATACGTTGGTAATTTACAAAACAAAAGGAAAATAATTGGATCAAAATATATTTAGGTTTTTTCCAACTATCGAGGAGCTTTACAAAATATATTAAAACTAGCTCAACTCGTGCTTCAAAACATCATAGTCCCCAAAAGTGGTTCACTGTAAGGAAAACAAAGGCAACAGAAAGGGGTGAGCTTACGCTCAATGAGGTACCAATCATATAGGGGTAAAATCATGGCCTTTCACGTTAACCAGTCAGATACATATACCAGATATAAAAGAAAGCAGTTAGACACAGTGATTCAAAGAGAAAGGATACAGGGGCTCTCAGGAGCCAAATTTTCATTTACAGTACTTGATCCAAACCCGTTGACTCTCCGTCAATGTACATAGAACCAACATATCCGCAGACCCCACTTTACACCAATTTCCGTCCACCAAACATACCCCTACCGGGCCCGAACTCCATTCAGGAACAGTAATGGTAATACTCGAGTATACCGGAATCAAGAGTCTCAATACCCAAAGATTCCCAAAACAGACAACCGTGGTTCGTTATCTAATCGACCAGGCTCTTGTCGGCCCGACTTGAGTAACTAGCCACAGGTGTTGAGCTCAGAGGTCACAGAAAGGTCGTTGGATACCAGCCTACAAACGACGTCCGAACAGACTCAGATACAGTTAACAGATTATACACAGTAAATAGGCATATGGACAGACAAGAGAACGAGTGTGATAAAGTACACTCTCGTCTCAAACAGAATAAACAGATCGTGCAGTCATTTAAATCGCAGATTGCAAGGGCAGAAACCATGATAAGCAGGAAATGAGGGGTGTGGTACACTCACCGGTTCAAGTACAGATACTTCAAAAGTTTTCACTTCAAACTGGCTTTAATCGCCAAGAAACCCTAAAATCATCAAAGTAAAACAATTGAAGGTTTCACATCCAAAATCAAGTAAACGGAATGCACAAGTGAGGCTCGACTACATGTTGTATGCCTTTCCTGGTTAAGTACTAGTACAAAAGAATAAAATATGACTTTGCGTAAAAAGATAACAGTTGGTCTTAGGGTTACAAACAACCCCCAAAACCCTTCATTTGTACTAAGATCAACTCAATTGAAGGAATCGCGTAGCCCTAAAATTTTGGGCAGCGTGCCCTCTGTATTTACCTATTTTTCCAACCACTTGTGGCTTCATTATTTTCCTCAATCAATCCCAAAGTCATACGCAATATAAATTCATCACAACAGCCGTTCAATAGGCTCAAAGTCATTCAAGTACAAGATTTAGCTAGGAAAACGACCGGAAATGAGCTTTAAGCTAAGGAACCAAAAAGGCAGTTTCACCGCTACTTAGCGTATCGGACATAACCGAAACTATGCTTATTGGATTGAAGTACAAGTTATACCGTTTCGAATCTAAGACAGAGGGCTATAACTTTGATGAAGACTACATAGTCCAGTTCTCAACCTAACTAGGTCAAATTTACTAAAACATCCCCAGATTTTCCAGTTCGAAGCTCACTGTGAAATTCAACTAGCAGTCCTGATTCATTCAATCATATCTCAGAACACACAACTCCGATTCATTTAATTCCAAAGCCATTTGAAATCTAAGATACAAGGCTATAATTCTTAAGAAGACATCGACAACCAAATCAGTAGTATTCCCTGTCAAACTAACCAATTACAGAAGCTGATTATCAGTTTTGGACAGAAACAGGGCAGCAGGGGTATTTCGGTATTTTCTCAGGCTACGTTGCTCCGATTGGGCTGAAATTTTGTAAGAAACTATAAAACATCATTCTATACAACTTTAATGTTTCAACCCAAGGCTAATTCGGCTCTAAGTAGGAGAAACAGTACCGGGCAGAATGGAGTTAATTGAAACCCTAATTCCGAAATTTCCTTTCAAAGTGGAAATTTTCCACAAATAGCTACAATTTACGCACTATAGTTTCATTCTAAACCATTCCCAACCATCATCCATGACCAACCAATACTAAACATATAAAAATAGAAAAAATCATGGATAAATATAAAATTCACCAATTTCTACCAAAAGTCAAGAAATAACACCTCAAACCATCTCTTTAACTCACATAAGCCACTAGTTACACATTATTGAGAAGAAAAGAGAGGTTCCTTAGCTACTCACCTTACCAACTCAAGAAAGGAAGCACTTAGCACCTTGGTCTCCCAAACCACTTCACAACCAACCTTAATACCACTAAACTAAGAGGTTTTATGGAGGAAATCCAAGTTTAATCGGTTGAACTTGAGGATTGAGCAAGATTAGAAGCAAGAAAGTTGGGAGTTTTCTCTTCTTTTTCCCTTGAAGATAGCCGGCCAAGAAGCTTGCAAATGAAGATGATTTTTGGGTAATTTTTGATTTAATTGGTAAAGTAGTGAATAGTGGTCAAAGTCAAGAATTAACCACCAAGTGACACTTGTCACTACCATTAATGCATAGCTATCCTTTTGTCTCTCCAACTCTCATCCATTGGGTATCCTCTAATTATCTCTTAACACCTGCTAAAATAAACCCGGTATCCAACACTTAACCTAACTGGCCGAATTTTACCGAACTTTCCGCACTAACGGGTCCCACGTCCGGTATACGCTCTTAATTTCTCAAAAACTAACCGATACTAGAAAATCATTTAAAAACTATATTTACTCATAAAATTTTTTTAAAATTTTCCGAATAAAGAAAATATGGAAAAAACGTGCAATTAAAAGAAAATAAAACCTAGAAATTAAGAAAATTACGGGTCCTCACACACTCTCCCCCTTAAAGAAATTTCATCCTCGAAATTTTCTTATCAACGGAATCTATCAAAATCTAAGGCACCCAACGGATCGTACCATCTACGTCCTCAGACGAGTCAGGACCCTGATGGTGTTCTAAAGAGTACACCTGAGCCGGTACCTTGGATCCAGTCCCTTCCTTTTCCAACTGTCCAGGGTTAGTCTTAATGGGTTGCGGGGTCCCTTTTCCTTTTCGCAATCGAACTGGGCAGTCAGCAATCCGATGATCGGCACTTCCGCAGCGCAGACATTTTCCCTCTTTCTTCCAACAATTTGCCTCCGTATGATTTGGCCCTCCGCAATATCCACAGGGACCACGAGTAGCAGAGACCGGTCCCTCCTGAGAGACATCACGCGACACCCCCGGTTGTCGTACTCCCCCGTTTCCCTTTCCAATCTTAGGGGGCGTACTTGTACCTTCTTTCTCAGAGCTACTCCCAGGAAATCCCCTTTTCTTGGCTTGGAAGTTTTTCACCTGCAGCCTAGCATTCTCTACTCGTTGCGTGTGAGGACCCGTAATTTTCTTAATTTCTAGGTTTTATTTTCTTTTAATTGCACGCTTTTCCACATTTTATTTATACGAACAATTTTAAAAATAATTTTTATGAGTAAATATATTTTTTAACTTATTTTTCTAGTATCAGTTAGTTTTTGAGAAATTAAGAGTGTATATCGTGCGTGGGACCCGCTAGTGCGGAAAGTTCGGTAAAATTCGGCCAATTAGGTTAAGTTTTGCATACAGGGTTTAATTTACTAGGTGCTAAGAGATAATTAGAGGATACCATATGGATGAGTGTTGAGGAAACAAAAGGATAGCCATGCATTAATAAGGGTGACAAGTGTCACCTTGTGATTAATTCTTGGATTTGACCACTATTCATCACTTTACCAATTAATACAAAAATTGACCAAAAATTCATCTTCTTCATACATCCTTGGCCGACTCTCTCTCTCTCATTCTAGGAAGAAAGAAAACTCTCAACTCTCTTGCCTCTAATCTTGCTCAATCTCTCAAATCAACCGTTTAAACTTTCAATTTCTCCATAAAAACTCTTCTCGAGGTAGGAGTAAGATTGTTGGTGAAGTGATTTGGAAGAAAGTGGTGCTAAGTTGGTTGTTTTCTTGAGGTTGCAAGGTGAGTATTTAAGGAATTCTTTCTTTGGTCTTGATAATGTGAAATTAATGACTTGTGTTAGTCATAGAGTTGGTCTTGTGTAAGATTTTGTGATTTTGGCGGAGATTGAGGAATTTTTATTTTTATGCATGATTTTTTCTGATTTCATATGTTTAGTATTGTGTGACCATGGATGATGGCTTAGAATGGTCTAGAATGAAGCTTTGATGCGTAAATTGTAGCTATTTGCGAAAAATTTCCGCTTTGAACTGAAATTTCCAGATTAGGGTTTTCGTTTTTCCCCCTTCTACCCGGTACAGTTTCCCCTAGTTAGAGGCCGAATTAGCCTTGGGTTAAAACATGAAAGTTGTAAGGAATGATCAGCTCAGGAGCAAATTTGGACAGGCGGGTGAACTGACTCTCGTATTCCGCTACAGACTGGGCCCCTTGGCGAAGTCGGATAAACTCATCTTCCTTCCATTCCTGGACTAGAGGAGGGAAGAATTTAGCGTTGAACTCTCGCATGAAATTCACCTAGGTCCGGGGCGTCTTCTCCCGTTCCCACTTCTGTCGAATGACGTTCCACCAGGAACGGGCCGCCCCTTCTAGCTGGAAGACGGCGAAGGTCACCTGCCTTTCCTCGATGTAGTGCAAAGCAGCAAAAATATCCACCATTTTCTCGATCCACCTTTCGGCGACATCCGGATCGGGCCCCCCAATGAATTTCGGTGGGGCAAACTTCTGGAATCTCTCAAGAGCCCTGTCGTCGCTCTCCACGTGGTTGCCAGGGTTTCCAGGGTTAGGATTGGGGTTTTGACCCTGTTGCTGCACTACTTGTGCCAGTAAGTTGGTCATTTGCTGCATGGCAGCAGCTATTTGAACGTTGGGGTCAACCCTAGGGTCAGGGTTAGGTCCAGATGAGGTTTCCCCAAAGCCCATGTCTGACATGGGTTGCCGAATTCCCCGCCTACGGCCTCGTCCACTACGAGTGCCCTCCATTGATCTAAGTCAATCTAAGGTCGAGGCGCAAAGATAATATTAAAGATAATTATAGGCATAAGCAAGTAACAAGAGGTACACACAGATCAAAAGCATATATCCATAACACAACTGTACCGAACCAGTCACACAGTAGCAGTCAATTAGATACAAGTATGAGAAATTCATGGAAGTAGCGGGGTCATCCAAAAGTACTATAGACAAACTAGGTCACAAGTACAAAATAACTAACGAAAAACTATTTCCCTTCTAGGCCTCCATCCCTAATCTACGAGAATGCCCCAATATATATCTTAATCCAGGTTAATAATGCTTACTAACACCCGAACAAACCACACGAAATTCCATAGAATCACATTTCTAGTTCGCCCAAATCCTTTCTAACCTAGGCTCTCATCTCTTCCGTATCCGGGCGCAAGAATCCCATCTAAGATAATTCACAACTCGAGCCGGCCGGTCCCAGGCGTAAATCATCCATATTAAAGATTCCTACCCGACATACATACTTAACTTCCTCAAGTCCCATGATAAATATCTTTACACTTATGACATGCACGGTTCATAGCTAATGCTCAAAAGAGCACTTATACCTTTCGACGCATTCACGAAAGCAGGACCATAACACTGTAGACACCAAATTTTGAATAATTTTATGTGGCATCTATTTCATGATTTTCATTTTAGATTGCTTGCATTCGTTGTTTACTTTTAGTTTTAATTTTTAGTTTTAGCTTTTAAGTTTAAAATTAGCGTAGAGTTTTTAGGAAAAAGAAAAGGAAAACATCAAAAATATGTTGTAGTCATTTTGTTTTATTCAATGCTTTCTTGAGAAGAAAAATTCAAAAAAATAGGTTTTAGTTGGATTGGAAAAATGAAAAAAGAGAAAAAGGAAAAAGGAAAATTTGTTCACAAAAATATGTTTATTTCTTTAAATTCAACCTTTTTGCACTTTAGTTATTTTTATTAAGTTATTTTGAAAAAAAAAAAGAAAAAAGAGGAAAAATGAAGAAAATTTGAAAAATGGACATTTTGTTGTTTTTATTTAGTTTGTTTTTTTATTTATTTATTTGTTTTCGTTCTTATTATTATTGCATGGTTTTGTCATTTTGTTATTATTATTATTATTTATATGCATTCTTTTAAAAAAAAAAAAAAGGAAAAAAGAGATTACCGCAGCATGCACGCTGCATTATTTTTTTGCAGCGTGCAAGGCACAACCTCAATGCCCATCGGATGGCTAAGATAAGGGGCTGAGAGGAGGTTGATTGCTGGCCATTGAGAGCAGGTTTAGGAGATTGGGAGATGGTATAAAAGGACAAAGGAAGGCAGCCGCAAGGGGGGATTCGGAGGGAGTGAAGGAAAATAGGACAAAAAAGAGCAAGAGCCGCAAAGGGAGAGAGGATACGGGGAGTGAGTTAGTAGCTGAGGAAAAGAGAGGAAGCTTTTCTGGGCTAAGGAAAAACCGAGAGTGAACAAGGGGGGAGAAAGAGTGAACGGCAGAAGGAAAAAGGAGAGAGAGAGAGCTGGGGAAGTGACGGAAAAGCAAAAACCAGCAAAGGGAAAAGGAAGGAGAGAGGGGAGTGGCCGCTTGAAGAGTAAGGAAACTGAGCGAGGGGAAGGAAGTTTTTAGAGTGAGCTAAGCGAGAAAGAGGATCTGAGAGCAAGCAAAGAAAATCTGAGGATGATCTGAAAGCAAGCAAAGAAAATCTGGAAAATTTGGAGAAAGACTTCAAAGCTGAGAACGGAAGGAGAAGGATCACTCAACGAATCAGCCTTTTCTGCAGCAAAAGTACTCGAGCGTATCTGGGCAGATTTCAAGGTTAATCAGCACTTTCAGGTAAAGATTTTCCTTTATTTGTGAGGATTTCTACATGTTTTCACAAAAGATGAAGCCATCGGAGGTTATTTTCTTGATGTTTACTACTGATTCAAGTTTTTGCTGTTTCTATGATTCTGTCATATTGTTCACTTGCTAAGTCATGATTCGGGTATGATCAATAGCAAGGGTTTAGAGTTTTTATAGTGGCCACCCGATGAACTCATGGGTTTTTGCTTAATGTTTACATTCAGTCTTTGCATATGTAGAAAATGTCTTAAGGACTGCAGACAGGTCTATTCTAATGTTTCTTTGGCTGTAGTTTCTTTGGGTTTCTTTGGGTGCGCATGTTTGATGGGAGAATGGGTGGGAATATGTTAAAAGATTCTGTTTTTGCTGAATGGGTTGAACCTCTGCATGTTTTCTTGAAAACGTTGAGTTAAAGGTAGATGTTCATATCATGTAGTTGCATTTTTCTTTCCCTTTCCCTGTCATAAGTTCGCGCATTTGATGTTGGGTTGATGACTGTGAAAAATCTGATTTGAATGTCATGAAGGCTGGTTAGATGTCTGCTATGTTTGGTGGCTTGGGTTATGTGGTATGAACATATCTAAATTGAAGTGAAGGAAGTGAAAGTTTGCTGCATTTTTTTTTACCGTATTCCCTTCCATAGCAGTCTAATGAATCTTCACACTTAAGTGACATGTTCAATCTGGCATTAAAGAGAAGGAATGGACAGCTTTATTAGATTGAGTTTGCATGTTTGAGTCACTTAAAACATTGGAACGAAGATCAAACACTTTGCTGGAAAAATAAATTTCAGGTTGCCAAACCATTTTTTTGTGTGAATATGCTTCCAGAATTTTGCCTCAGTCCCCTCTATATTGTTGTTTGTTTGGATATTGAGGTGATGTGTCTTGTTGTATGGCTTCAAACTATGATTTTATCTGAAACATCTTCGAGCCAGGCTGCATATTTTGTCCAAAAGCTGCATTTCATCCTCACACTTTTGCTGTTTTTCTTTTTCTTCCTGCAAGCTGCTCACATGAACATTTCTGTCCAGAATTTCTGTATCAGCTTCTCCTATGTTTCTGTTTTGTTTGGATGGCGGAATCATGTGCCTTATTGTCTAGCTGGAAATCATGATTTCGTTTGAGAAAAGTTGCAGCAAAGCTTTCTTTTGTTTTCTTTTCAGATTTTTGCAGAATGCATGAGCTTTCTTTGCGTCTTTTTGCATGAGTTCCTTCTATGTTTTGCTTTGGCTGAATGTTGAACTTGTGTTGCATGTTGCTGCGATAAGTTTTGGGATGTTTTGGTCGAAAGGTTTTGATCAAATTGATTGAGGTTGAGGTTTGCTGGCGGGAGTGCAATTTGCGATGGTTTTTTGGCTGCAGAAATGTTTGTTGTTTTTAGTTGCAGAAGGTTTGAAATGCAGAAATCTTCTTCGTAGCATGCATGAGAAATTTTCCAACAATTGCACTTTGGCCCCCTAAGTTTCCCCTTGTTCTACTAGGACCCAGCTAATTGAATAACGTCATCAATTTGGTCCTTCGTAGTTTTAATTTTTGCAATTTCATTGCTTGCTTTGCTTCAATTAACTACCATGCTTTGTCAACCGCACTTAATTCACAACTTTGGGGGCTTTATGACCAAGTGAGCTTGTGTTTGCCTATCTTCTTTAATTTTCCCAAATAAATTGGTACCTTGACATTTTTATTATTTTGGAGGGTAAATTGGTAATTCCACTTCATTGGGCCCCAATTTCAAGGGAGGTACACTCTATCCCTCACTCGCACTTCATTTGACCCTATGTGCTCCTACGTGTTATGTGAATATGCCTATCTACTTCGCTTTCCTTACCTCCTTGCATGCATTTACTTACTTTTACTTTCATTTAAGTTTTATGGGGTATGTGTACACCTCTTGGCTTGTAATAGATAGGGCTCGAAGAGCATTTGGTCCATTTTCCCTTCCCCTTTATGCTTTTATGGGGTATGTGTACACCTCTTGGCTTGTAATAGATAGGGCTCGGAGAGCATCTGGTCCACTTCCCCTTCCCCTTGGTTGCTTGTTTTGTTGCTACATGTTTAATTGCTTTATTAGGCTCTTGCATCTAGTCGAGCATGCTAAATGCTATGTGCTATGTGTTTACGAAGTATTTTGGCATGTCTACTTGCTTTCATAGCCATGAATGAATGGAATGGATGAATGTACGTTTCCGCTAGTCCAACGCTAGTCGGAATTCATAGAATGGGCTAGTCCAACGCTAGACCCTTAGGGATTTCCCCTCATTAGCATATCATTTGCTTGTTCACCACATATCATGCATTTTTCTTAGTTTTATCACTTGGCATGCTCCTCGAACCCCTTTTCCCTTCATTTTAGGATTTTTGCATATCATGATAGTTGTAGGGTCCATTTGCTTGAGGGTCCCCTTCTGATAAGGGAAACGAGCGAGTGTGGCTACTCGATAGCCTTAGCACGCTAGTTTTGCCTTCTAATCAAAGGGAAAATCGAAGTCGACAAGTTAGGAGTCATTCCCATACCCGACCTGATGCATTCCCTTAGGTTCATTCATTCTCATTTATCACTCACTCATTCTTTTCAATTCACATTTTCCTTTCCTTATTGTTCATTTTGATTTCTACTTCACAAAATTGCATTTAATTACACCTATATGCACTTATCACTATATTTCATACACTTGCACACAAACACTTGGAATTTTCATACAATTGCACACGTGCACCTTTTCATACACTTGCACACAAACACTTGGATTTTTAATTTCTTTCATACACTTCCACACTTGCACATTTGAGTCTCATTTGCATTAATCGACCTCTATGGGGGTTTTCCTTTGTTGGCCGCCACAATTCATGTGGTTTGGGACCAAAAGCCTCACGAGAGACATCGTAGAATTTAGGATTGCATTTTCCTTTCCGTTTTGCATTCATATAGTCATATCCAACGTGCGAACATACATTGGGTAGAAAAATTAGGAAAATTGGTTTAAGTCACGCAACTAGCCTTGGCTAGGTCGAAGGGGTGCCTTGGATTTTTATCCTTGCCTTCCCCTTTGTCGCGCCCCACTTTTTGAATGTGTTGGTGATGTGTTGTGTGTGAGTGTGTGTGATATACATGTGAACGTGTGCGGAATGAAAAGTAAAAGGCCATGGGACTTAGAATGCGACGATTTGGCCAAGTGAAGTTCAAAAGGGTTTTGGTATCAAAAAATGGAGTCGCCACTTGGTATAGAGTTAGGGTGTACCAAGTCACCCAAAGATGATTTTTGTTTTGAATAAAAAAAAAAGTAAATAAACCCTTTTTGAGAACTTTTGGGTCTGCGTAACCAAAAGAGGGATCGGGGGTCACATTTGACGAAGGGGAAGGCAAGGATAAAAATCCAAGGCACCCCTTCGACCTAGCCAAGGCTAGTTGCGTGACTTAAACCAATTTTCCTAATTTTTCTACCCAATGTATGTTCGCACGTTGGATATGACTATATGAATGCAAAACGGAAAGGAAAAAATGCAATCCTAAATTCTACGATGTCTCTCGTGAGGCTTTTGGTCCCAACCACATGAATTGTGGCGGCCAACAAAGGAAACCTTATAGAGGTCGATTAATGCAAATGATGGCTAAAGTGCAAGTGTGCAAGTGTATAAAAAGGTGCACGTGTGAAATTGTATGAAAAATCCAAGTGTTTGTGTGCAAGTGTATGAAAAGGTGCTCGTGTGCAAGTGAAGGAATATAAAGGTGCATGTGTGAAAATAGGAGGAGAAAATGAAAGTGTAATGAGGGTGTAAAATGATTGAGTGAATTTAGAATGCATGAGCCTAGGGAATGCAAGCAAGACGGGTACGGGGAGACCTAAATTGTGACTCAATTTTCCCTTTTGTAGAGGGAATATAAGCGTGCTAAGGCTTAGAAAAGCCACACTCGTCTATATCCCATATTTAAGGGGACTCTTCAGGCAAATGTACCCTAACTAGCATGGGATACAAGACCTAAAGTGAGGGGAAAGGGGAATCGAGGAGCATGCCAGATGATAAGACTAAGGAAAAATGCATGATATGTAGTGAACAGGCAAATAATATGCTAATGAGGGGAAATCCCTAAGGGTCTAGCGTTGGACTAGCCCATTCTATGAGTTCCGACTAGCATTGGACTAGCGGAAACGTACATTCACCCATTCCATTCATTCATGGTTATGAAAGCAAGTAGACATGCCAAAACACTCGTAAACACATAGCACATAGCATTTAGCATGCTCGACTAGATGCAAGAGCCTAGTAAAGCAATTAAACATGTAGCAACAAAAGCAAGCAACCAAGGGGAAGGGGAAATGGACCAGATGCTCTCCGAGCCCTATCTATTACAAGCCAAGAGGTGTACACATACCCCATAAAAACATAAAGGGGGAAGGGTGAATGGACCAGATGCTCTCCGAGCCCTATCTATTACAAGCCAAGAGGTGTACACATACCCCATAAAACTTAAATAAAAGTAAAAGCAAGTAAATGCACGCAAGGAGGTAAGGAAAGCGGAGTAGGCATGCATGTTCACATAACACGTAGGAGCACGTAGGGTCAAATGAAATGCAAATGAAGGATAGAGTGTACCTCCCTTGAAGCGACGCCCTAACGTAGTGAAATTACTAACTTACCCTCCAAAATAATAAAAAGGTCAAGGTACCACTTTATTTAAGAAAAATTAAAAGAAATGGGCAAAACAAGGCTCACTTAGTCATAAAGCCCCTAAAGTCATGAATTTAGTGCAATTGAAGCAAAGCAAGGTGGCTAATTGGAATCAAACAAACAATGAAATTGCAAAAGTTAAAACTACCAAGGACCAAGTTGAAGACATTATTCAATTAGTTGGGTCAAAGTAGCATTGGTTAGAAGCCAAGGGGTCAAAATGCAATTTTAGAAAATAGTTTCATGCAAGACCATGCAAAGGTACGAGAGCTTAAATTCCTGCAATGCTTTCTTCTTGTTTGTGCAGCCGAAAATCGTGAAACATTTATACCAAAACCCTTGTAGCTTCAGATGAAAACATGCAACTTTATCCTTAATTAGTTACACCAGATTTAGCTAAAAAAAAGGAAAAATGATCAAAAACCAACTTGTATGGGTTGTTACGGGAAGAAAAGAAAACAACAAATGATGAAGATGAAATGCAGCAAAAGAAAGGATGACACTCGCGGCTTCCTGTTGCAATCTTGCGGCTTCACACACACGAACTTCACACACAAAGAAAAAATTGCACCAAGCTCATGGGTTTACCAACCCAAAACCAGTAAATGTCTCAAACGTTTAGTTAGCATAATCTAGACAAAGTTCTTGATTTTTGCATGCAAGCAAACAAATGTCAAAGACTCCTTTACTTCTGCAATTTATGCTGCTACTTTCGTAGCTTATAGCAACCCAGAAAATCCAAAACAAAACTCTTGAGCAATGTCTATAAAGCTTCCCAGAGAGGTAAGAAAGTTGCTACTTGAGCAAATGGAAAACTGGGACAAAGGTTTGTGGCAGCGGGCATAACAATAGGCAGACATCAAACGCAGCAGGCAATGGTGAGGTTTTTAGCAACTCTTCATACCAGAAATCAGAAGATGATCTAGTGCATTTAAAATGCAAGCACATGAAATTCATGCAACTTCATGCAAGATAATATGAAAGAAAAACTTCTGCAATATGGGAGATAAGACCTGCAGCAATTCGGGTTTTCCAAAATATGAGCAACATCAATTCACCTAAACATGCAGACATGGAACTAGTGACGACCCACCTAACTTCTACATCCACTGAATGCAAATGCAGAAAGAAACAAACAAATTCTTAAAGCACTTTCTTTTCCACACCAATGCAGCAAACTAGAGGAAGCCGGCTGCAATTTCCCAGCTATGATTAGCTATGCTTATGATGTTCATCATTAGATGTAAAACACGGCCAAATTCCAGCCAAGCAGCAAAGTTACGATCTCAAACATTAAACCAGAAATGTTTTGACAGTTCGCGCATCTGGTTAGTGGCTTATGGGACCGGCAAGGACAACGTAAGGTGAGCAAACATGAAAGCAAAACAACAGCTGGTCTTCGTGCACTGGGTTACTTGGTGCAAGCATGCAAGTTCTTTGCTAAGCATAACTAAGAATTTCCAGCGAACATTAAACTCCAACATAGACTAAAATTTCCAGCAAAACAGCAAACATTTCCAACTTTCAGATCTGCAACTCTAGCCCTTAAAGCTATTTGACCCAGCCCAAGAAAATGAGTATCCCAACAGAAACGTAGCCATAAGCAAAATCACAGAAGACATGCTTCAAAAGCTTGACAGGAACTGAATTTTAAGGAGAGAACTTACAATGCTTCTCGGTTTCTGAAGCTATCTTGAATCTGGAGTGGTGGTGGTGGTCGACGGACTGCAGCCGCAACAAATATGGACTGGTGGTGGGAGGTTCGCAGGAGGTGGTTATGAGTAGCGACTGTTCGGCCTTCTTTTCCCCTGCCTCACAAAGCTCCCTTTTCTCTAAAACCCTTCTCGGCGCTCCTGGTTTTTCTTTCTCTTTCCGTCACTCTCTTTCGGCCTTTCTGTTTTCTAGCCCTCTTCAGATTTCTCTCACAGATTTCCCTCGGTTTTGGCTCTCCTCACCGCCTCCCTCTTAGCCAGAAAACCCTTTTCCTTCGCGTTCACTCTTTCTCCCCCCTTGTTCACTCTCGGTTGTTTCCTTAGACCCAGAAAAGCTTCCTCTCTTTCCTTCACTACTAACTCTTCCCGTCCTCTCTCCCTTTGCGGCTCTTGCCTTTTTTTTTTCTCCTATATTTCCATTCATCCTCCGAAGCCCCCCTTGCGGTTCCTTCCTTTGTCCTTTTATACCATCTCCCAATCTCTAAGACCTGCCTTCAATGGCAGCAATCAACTCCTCTCGCCCGTTATCTTAGCCATCCGAGGGCATTGAGTGTGGTGCCTTGCCCCGGCACAAAAAAATAAATGCACGCGTGATGTGCCGGTAATCTTTTTTTTTTTTTTTTTTTTTTTTCTAAAGAACATGATATGTAATATTAATAATAATAACAAATGACAAAACCATGCAATAATAATAAGAACAAAAAAATGTCCATTTTTCAAATTTTCTTCATTTTTCCTCTTTTTTCTTTTTTTTTTTCAAAATAACTTAATAAAAATAACTAAAGTGCAAAAAGGTTGAATTTAAAGAAATAAACATATTTTTGTGAACAAATTTTCCTTTTTCCTTTTTCTCTTTTTTCATTTTTCCAATCCAACTAAAACCTATTTTTTTGAATTTTTCTTCTCAAGAAAGCATTGAATAAAACAAAATGACTACAACATATTTTTGATGTTTTCCTTTTCTTTTTCCTAAAAACTCTACGCTAATTTTAAACTTAAAAGCTAAAACTAAAAATTAAAACTAAAAGTAAACAACGAATGCAAGCAATCTAAAATGAAAATCATGAAATAGATGCCACATAAAATTATTCAAAATTTGGTGTCTACAGTTTGCCCCTCTTTGTCTGAGTTTTGAAAAAACTTGAGACAAAGAAGTAGACACCAAATACTTACCTGTGTTATTGGGCTGCAAAAGATTCCAACGAACAGGAATTCTAATACGGGACTGACCCGAACATGAAAAATAAAACGGGACTGACCCGAACCAGAATTGAAAACGGGACTGACCCGAACAGAAATTGAAAACGGGACTGACCCGAACAGAAATTTAAAAATCGAGAATGACCCGAACAGGAATTTTGAAATTGGGATAGACCCAGACAGAAATTCAAAATTGGGATAGACCCACGGGATAGACCCGGACATAAATTTAAAATTGGGATGAATTGAAGTGAGATAGAGTGTTGGTGGGATGGAAGCGCGCACATTAGTGAGATAGGCTCGATGCCAACGGCGGTAGGATGAAAACGCGCACGTTAGTGAGATAGACTCGATGCTAACAGCCTGGTAGGAAATGAAACACACACGTTAGGAGATAGACTCGATGCTAACGGCGGTAGAAAATGAAACACGCAATGTTAGTGAGATAGACTCGATGCTAACGGGCGGGTAGGATGCAAAACGCGTACGTTAGTGAGATAGACTCGTCATGCTAACGGCGGAGAAATGAACACACACGTTTAGTGAGATGACTCGATGCTAACGGCTAGTAGAAATGAAACACACACGTTAGTGAGATAGACTCGATGCTAACGGCGGTAGAAATGAAACACGCATGTTAGTGAGATAGACTCGATGCTAACGGCGGTAGAATGAAAACGCGCACATTAGTGAGATAGACTCGATGCTAACGGCGGTAGAAAACAAAATGCACGTTAGTGGGACTGACCCATGTTCAGTGGCAAAGTACAAGAAATGCACGTTAGTGGGACTGACCCATGTTTAACGGCAATGAGAATGAAACGCGCGCTAGTGGGACTGACCCATGTTTAGCGGCGAAAGCAAAATGCACACTAGTGGGACTAACCCATGTTTAGTGGCAAAGTACAAGAAATGCACGTTAGTGGGACTGACCCATGTTTAACGGCAATGAGAATGAAACGCGCGCTAGTGGGACTGACCCATGTTTAGCGGCGAAAGCAAAATACACACTAGTGGGACTAACCCATGTTTAGTGGCAAAATACAAGAAATGCACGTTAGTGGGACTGACCCATGTTTAACGGCAATGAGAATGAAACGCGCGCTAGTGGGACTGACCCATGTTTAGCGGCGAAAGCAAAATGCTACACTAGTGGGACTAACCCATGTTTAGTGGCAAAATACAAGAAATGCACGTTAGTGGGACTGACCCATGTTTAACGGCAATGAGAATGAAACACACGCTAGTGGGACTGACCCATGTTTAGCGGTGAAGAAAACAAAATGCACACTAGTGGGACTAACCCATGTTTAGTGGCAAAATACATAAAATGCACGTTAGTGGGACTGACCCATGTTTAACGGCAATGAGAATGAAACACACCCTAGTGGGACTGACCCATGTTTAGCGGCGAAGAAAATAAAATAAAATAAAATAAAATGCCTTGACAATCGGTCAGTGAGAATAAACCCGAGCCTGCCGTGATGAACTTGATTTGATTTTTGACTTTTGGATTTTTGGATTTTTGGATTTTTGGATTTTTTTTTTTTTGGATTTTTTTTGGATTTTTTTTGATTTTTTTGATTTTGTTTTTGATTTTTTTGATTTTTTTGATGGAATCCTTTCAAAATTTGCCCCAGTATGATGAATTGGTCAGTGAGACGACATCTGAGCCTGACGGGGTGTGGACGGTCAGCGGGATAAAATCCGGTCCTGCTGAGATTGGCGGGATAAAACCCGGTCCCAATGTGAGATAAGCGGTCAGCGGGATTAAACCCGGTCCTGCCGAGATTGGTGGGATAAAACCCGGTCCCAATGTGAGAAAAACGGTCAGCGGGATTATACCCGGTCCTGCCGAGATTGGCGGGATAAAACCCAGTCCCAATTTGATAAAAGCGGTCAGCGGGATTATACCCGGTCCTGCCGAGATTGGCGGGATAAAACCCAGTCCCAATTTGATAAAAGCGGTCAGCGGGATTATACCCGGTCCTGCCGAGATTGGCGGGATGAAACCCGGTCCCAATTTGATAAAAGCGGTCAGCGGGATTATACCCGGTCCTGCCGAGATTGGCGGGATAAAACCCAGTCCCAATTTGATAAAAGCGGTCAGCGGGATTATACCCGGCCGAGATTGGCGGGATGAAAACCCGGTCCCAATTTGATAAAAGCGGTCAGCGGGATTATACCCGACCCGGTCCGGGCCGAGATTGGCGGGATGAAACCCGGTCCCAATTTGATAAAAAGCGGTCAGCGGGATTATACCCGGTCCTGCCGAGATTGGCGGGATGAAACCCGGTCCCAATTTGATAAAAAGCGGTCAGCGGGATTATACCCGGTCCTGCCGAGATTGGCGGGATGAAACCCGGTCCCAATTTGATGTTTGGAATGTTGGCGGCACGAAGTCCAGACCCAACGAGATGTTGGAACAAGAAATTGAATTGGATTTGTCAAGAAACAAGATTTTCCAAGAAACAAGAATTTGATTTTGATTTTTGATTTTTCTGAATTTTCCCCTTCCCTTCGGATTTTTCCGAGAGAATTTTTCAACAAAATTTGCCCCAGTGTCGGGTCCATTTTTCCTCCTTCTTCTTGCTTCTCTTTGCAGTATCGGCTTTTCGCCTTACTGGATGCTTTTCGTCATTTTGAATCATGAATACCTGCACAGGGGCCTTAACAAAGCATGACATGCACTTGATTTCATGAAAAGAGCAACGTGATTGATTCGAAAATGTATCATTTTGACTTTTGGACAAAAATCCCACATGTATTACAAAAAATCTGCCCCAGTATAGGCTTATTTCATGAAATCTCACAAATAAAATTTTGCCCCAGTGTGGGCTCCCTTGATTGCAAAAAATTTGTTTGAATGATCCTCCATTTCTTTGAACCGAGTAAGCAATTGCTTTTCCCAACATATCGTGTGAAGGAAATTGAAATGTCTTGCTTAAACTCATATAACAAATTTCATGATGAATTTCTCAAAATAATGCCAAATTACGAAAGATTTCTTCCCCACTCTAGCATCAATGCTTTAGGTGATGGGTCACCATTTCTGGTTGGTTCATCTTTCAAGACCAATCAAGTGACTTTATTTTTGAAACGGCTAAAGAAATGGGAGGTCAGAACTTGTCTCATTTTTTGTGCCCCAGTCGTGTGTAACCCATTCAATGTCACATCTTAGTGAAAGCAAATAGTTTGTCACCCTCATTTCTTAAGAAAATTGAGTCAACATATAAGCTTTAATGGCTTGCAATAAAATGGGTAGAAACGATAGCTAAACCTGTGAAAACTGGTTATACTCCCATGATCACAAATGATTGATGGCTTACGAGCATAATCGCCACTTTGGATTGTCATGAAGGAATAAGTCAACGATGGACTTTATCAGCTTGTAATTTGGCTTGAAAACGATAGCTAAAGAAATAATTTTCAAGGACATTGCACCGAAGATCGCGTTTTTCTCAAAATTACCCTCAATTTGGACTCCAAGATCTTGGACTTTGTTTGACTTTTGTCATCACTCAACAGGGTTTTTCGGCATCATATTTTCTTCGTTCTTTATTTTTATTCGCATGGGCGTCGCATTTTGAACTTGTGTTGCATGTTGCTGCGATAAGTTTTGGGATGTTTTGGTTGAAAGGTTTTGATCAAATTGATTGAGGTTGAGGTTTGCTGGCGGGAGTGCAATTTGCGATGGTTTTTTGGCTGCAGAAATGTTTGTTGTTTTTAGTTGCAGAAGGTTTGAAATGCAGAAATCTTCTTCGTAGCATGCATGAGAAATTTTCCAACAATTGCACTTTGGCCCCCTAAGTTTCCCCTTGTTCTACTAGGACCCAGCTAATTGAATAACGCCATCAATTTGGTCCTTCGTAGTTTTATTTTTTGCAATTTCATTGCTTGCTTTGCTTCAATTAACTACCATGCTTTGTCAACTGCACTTAATTCACAACTTTAGGGGCTTTATGACCAAGTGAGCTTGTGTTTGCCTATTTTCTTTAATTTTCCCAAATAAATTGGTACCTTGACATTTTTATTATTTTGGAGGGTAAATTGGTAATTCCACTTCATTGGGCCCCAATTTCAAGGGAGGTACACTCTATCCCTCACTTGCACTTCATTTGACCCTATGTGCTCCTACGTGTTATGTGAATATGCCTGTCTACTTCGCTTTCCTTACCTCCTTGCATGCATTTACTTACTTTTACTTTCATTTAAGTTTTATGGGGTATGTGTACACCTCTTGGCTTGTAATAGATAGGGCTCGGAGAGCATCTTGTCCATTTCCCCTTCCCCTTTATGCTTTTATGGGGTATGTGTACACCTCTTGGCTTGTAATAGATAGGGCTCGGAGAGCATCTGGTCCATTTACCCTTCCCCTTGGTTGTTGGCTTTTGTTGCTACATGTTTAATTGCTTTATTAGGCTCTTGCATCTAGTCGAGCATGCTAAATGCTATGTGCTATGTGTTTACGAGTATTTTGGCATGTCTACTTGCTTTCATAGCCATGAATGAATGGAATGGATGAATGTACGTTTCCGCTAGTCCAACGCTAGTCGGAATTCATAGAATGGGCTAGTCCAACGCTAGACCCTTAGAGATTTCCCCTCATTAGCATATCATTTACTTGTTCACCACATATCATGCATTTTTCTTAGTTTTATCACTTGGCATGCTCCTCGAACCCCTTTTCCCTTCATTTTAGGATTTTTGCATATCATGATAGTTGTAGGGTCCATTTGCTTGAGGGTCCCCTTCTGATAAGGGAAACGAGCGAGTGTGGCTACTCGATAGCCTTAGCACGCTAGTTTTGCCTTCTAATCAAAGGGAAAATCGAAGTCGACAAGTTAGGAGTCATTCCCATACCCGACCTGATGCATTCCCTTAGGTTCATTCATTCTCATTTATCACTCACTCATTCTTTTCAATTCACATTTTCCTTTCCTTATTGTTCATTTTGATTTCTACTTCACAAAATTGCATTTAATTACACCTATATGCACTTATCACTATATTTCATACACTTGCACACAAACACTTGGAATTTTCATACAATTGCACACGTGCACCTTTTCATACACTTGCACACAAACACTTGGATTTTTAATTTCTTTCATACACTTCCACACTTGCACATTTGAGTCTCATTTGCATTAATCGACCTCTATGGGGGTTTTCCTTTGTTGGCCGCCACAATTCATGTGGTTTGGGACCAAAAGCCTCACGAGAGACATCGTAGAATTTAGGATTGCATTTTCCTTTCCGTTTTGCATTCATATAGTCATATCCAACGTGCGAACATACATTGGGTAGAAAAATTAGGAAAATTGGTTTAAGTCACGCAACTAGCCTTGGCTAGGTCGAAGGGGTGCCTTGGATTTTTATCCTTGCCTTCCCCTTCGTCAAATGTGACCCCCGATCCCTCTTCTGGTTACGCAGACCCAAAAGTTCTCAAAAAGGGTTTATTTACTTTTTTTATTCAAAAACAAAAATCATCTTTGGGTGACTTGGTACACCCTAACTCTATACCAAGTGGCGACTCCATTTTTTGATACCAAAACCCTTTTGAACTTCACTTGGCCAAATCGTCGCATTCTAAGTCCCCTGGCCTTTTACTTTTCATTCCGCACACGTTCACATGTATATCACACACACTCACACCACACACATCACCAACACATTCAAAAAGTGGGGCGCGACAGTTGGCGACTCCACTGGGGACTTCCTAAGTGGGTCCAAGCATTTGACTTAGCCATTCGTTTCCTTTTTCTACCCTTTTTATGCATAGCGTTTGGATATTAGGGTTGCATTTTCCATTTTTAGGGTCTTTTGCCTCGCGCGTGTATCCAACTATTCCCTCACTCACGTACGTGTGATTGGTTGATTGGATGTATGTTTACTTGTTTATCTCGCGCTTGCATTGCATTTGGGGGGGGGTGTGTGTCACCTTTAGAGCCCCGCGTGGTTCTCAACCCCTTCCCTCAAAATAGGGGAACACTTCATACGTGCACGTTTACCTGCTTTTATCCCATTTTATTTTATTTTTCGTGGGCGTTTCCCACACCGCCTTGTAGGACTAGGATCGATTGCCTTGGGTAGGCGGCTGGTGTGCTCTGCGCCCATAGCGCTACCTAAGGGATCACTCGAGCCACCGATCAAAGGCCCTGGGAGTGATGACCCTTCGCCTTTAGGTCTGAAGGCTTGGGAGCCGAGACTTATCGAGTCTAGTTGCATTAGTGAGCCCCAGCCTCATGCATCCATGTTAGAGTTTGCCTAGGTTAGAGTCAACCTCACCCTTTTAAGCACATTAGGCACGAGGGAAGGGGTTCCACCCCTTTTACTTGTTTTTATTGTATTTCTTTTTTTAATTGCTCCCAATGTGTTATGTGTATTATCAATTGCACTAACCATTCTTTTGTTTTCTTGGCTTGCATTCATATGCCTTAGCAATAAGAGGCCTTTTTGGCACTCTTTTAGTGACTTACCCCACTAGATGACTCACATGTTTAAATTTCAGTTATTACACTTGATTTTCAATAAATACATTTCATTTTTAGACTTTTTCCCCTCGATACATTATTTATGTCCTTTAGGTCATATTTGTCACATATTTACATCGCTTTAATAAATGGCATCATGCATAAACCATAGAAAGGGAATGCCACATAGGGAATCCCGTGTTTAGGAATAAGCCACCTTGTGTCTCGGATACTTAATCCAGTGAGACTTGCACGTTTACATTTTTGTACCATCCAAAGGGGAAGTGCACAAGGTAAGGTAGGATCCGATCATTTTCATAGAGTGATCTTTGGAATATGAGCATCTAATAATCACTTTTTGGCCATTTTAGCAAAAATTGGTAAAAATCCCTTGCGTGAAGGACATTAATTTGAAGAAATTCACAAATGATTCCTCCTGTTGAGACGATAAATGAATTGAGGCCAAAATTTGATTTTTAGAAGGTCATAGACCAATGCACCTCAATAATTTTGGAATAACCAATGGCCGGACAATTCAACCAATCCATTTTGCCAATTCATTCAATAAATCATCAATTCGTTTGACCAGGTTACCCTTTTTAGGGTTACCTGGTCGATTTTCAATAAATTATCAATTCAATTGACCAAATTACCCTTTTTAGGGTCTTTTGACCAATTTACCCTTTTTAGGGTCATTTACGGGTCGGTCGCTTTTGAATAAATTAACAATTCAATTGACCAAATTACCCTTTTTAGGGTCTGTTGACCAATTTACCCTTTTTTAGGGTCATTCGGCCGATTTTTGAATAAATCCCTAATTCAATTTCATTCATTTGACCAATTTACCCATTTTTAGGGCAACCGAGCCGATTTTGAATAAATCAAGTTTCGTTCAATCTATTTGATCAATTTACCCTTTTTAGGGTGATCTGATTAATTTTGGATAAATTTCATTCAATTCATTTGACCTGTTTCCCTTTTAGGGTAATTCGGTCGATTTTAAATAAATTGTCAATTTCATTCAACCCATTTGCCCTATTGGGGTTTCATTGTCAAATTCCAAATTGGGAAATCTAGTCAATTTTGAAGAAAACCGTCCATTGCATCCAATCACTTGATCAATTGGGGTTTTGACCCGTAATTCACTGAGAAATTTTATCAACGAATTCCAATCTCTTTGATAGGAAGTTCGTCAAGGTCAAACCCATGCGTTTTGCAAATCAAAGGTAATCAATCCCTTCGGGCAAGGTTCTCATTTTGACAAACGTCTCTTCTTATTCCAATGGGTCAAATTTTTCAAAATTATTTTCACTCCATAAGCTGATTGGATCCATCAGGTATTGTATAGTGCCTGCTCTGGAGGATTGCATTTTCATGCTAGGCCTACCCTTGGCATAAAAGGGTTCCCCCATAGGACATGCATCCGATTTTTCTGGATATCTACTAACTCTTGCCTTTTTCTTTTCCTTTTCTTTATTTTCGTTGGAATAATTGAGCGAGAGTTGAATCTAAAGGCAATCTTTCAAAATTTTCAGGCAATATTTAAACATCGCTTCTCGTCGAAGCCCCATCATAACGCGATCCCGTAGTCAAGCCCAGAGGAATCGTGTAAACATGAGTTCGCAACCGGAACTGTCGGATAAGTCTGCTACTACAGCCCAGCCTGAGACCACAAGTTTGGGGGTCCAACTGACCGAGATGCTTACGAAGTTTGGTGAAATGGCAACTGAAATGGCCGCCCAAAAGAAATTAATCGATGAGCTTATCAGTAGTGGAGTTCAACCTGAGCCTGAGCCCGTCAGTCAGCCGGAGCCAGAATCGTTTGGCATAGCTGCAACCCAAACCACTTTTACTCCACCTTTCATTATTCCACCTGAAGGAACTTTCACCTACCCCACCATACATTTGCCATACACTTACCCTCCTAATCCTTCATTTTTTCCTACTCATATGCAGGGCCCACAGCCCCAAGTTACTTCAAACATACCACCTGAGCCACATACCTTTTATCACACTGCTGCTGAGCCATTCCTACCAGTCTTTACTGTTCAAGCTAAGCCAGAAATGGGGGAATCCTCTGCTCCCGTTGATATAAAGCTGCTTAAGCGCCTTGACCGCTTTGATGAATTTATGAAGAAAAGTCAAGAGCTAAACAAGCAAGGAGTTCTGGATTACGACGAGCTTTGCCTTTTCCCGAATGTGCAGTTACCTGAGGGGTTCAAAACCCCTAAATTTAACAAATATGATGGAACTGGTAATCCCAAAACACATCTCCGACTGTTTGCTAACAAGTTGGGAAAGCCTGTAG
Organism: Coffea eugenioides; assembly: GCF_003713205.1. Classification (NCBI taxonomy): domain Eukaryota; kingdom Viridiplantae; phylum Streptophyta; class Magnoliopsida; order Gentianales; family Rubiaceae; genus Coffea; species Coffea eugenioides. Next base: position 133,739 of record NW_020861378.1, read on the forward strand.
ACGACGAGAACCTGCCTCTAAGGTTGTTCCCGGAAAGTCTGGAGGGGGATGCCCTCGACTGGTACTCAAATTTGAAGTCCGAAGAAATAAAAACCTGGATTGACTTGTCCAATGCTTTTGTAAGGCAATATGAGTATAACTGCGAGCTGGCTCCTACACGAGCCACGTTGGAAGGGACAAAAAGGAAACCCTCTGAGGACCACAAGACATATGCCAAAAGGTGGAGGAAAATAGCTGCAAAAGTCGAGCCACCAATGACTGAAGATGAAATCATTCGCACCTTCATTAAAGCACACGATCCACCGTATTTTGAGGAAATCTTTCGCATGACTGGATGCTCATTTGCCGCTATTGTCAACAAACTTGAAGAATATGATGATTTTGTGAAGGCTGGAAAGATCGTTAATGTGTCGGCTCTGAAATCACAATTGGAAGCAATGCAAAATCAAGGCAGCAATAACAAGAAATTCCTGTTCAAAAAGAGGGAAAAGGAAGTTTCATCTGTCTTGAAACAAGGAGTTTCTTTCCGACCTAGATCCCAACAATATCCCACCTACTCTCCCCATTATCCATACCAACCACACCTTCAACCTGTGTACCATACCACTATTAACCACCCGCAACCTCGACCAAATTACCTAAACACACCTACACCATTCCATATTTCTCCACATAACTTTCAAACTAGACCTCGCTCTCCTTATCATCCACGACCCACCTTACCCGCCAACCATAATTACAACTATCAACAAACCGCTGGCATCCGAGACCCGGCCCGATACAGAACTTTTACCAATTTAGGTCGGCCCTTGGATCAACTGTATGAGCAGCTCAAAGCCGCGGGCAAAATGGGTACAATATCTCCTAAAGTCTATATTAAAGGAGTTCCCCCTGGTTATAATCCTCAATCTTTTTGTGCTTACCATTCTGGAGCTCCTGGACATTCTACTGTCAATTGTTGGGTACTTAAACACAAAATCCAAGACATGATTGAAGCCGGAGACATAATTTTGAAAGGAAGGGAAGAACAAGGACCAAATATAAGTGCAAATCCTTTTCCTGAACACAAGGACACCTTTGAGGCATCCACCTCCAATGACGAAATTTAAAGGTTTTGAAAGAGCTCTTCACAATTTGGATGGCTGACTATCTTCCCTCTCGAAGGGAATTTTGATAAATCTAGGGGTTGTCATTTGCTAAAATTCATGAAAACTTTTTCTTGCATATGTACATAGCTTAATGAAAGCATCTTTTGCAATTTGATTATTTGATTATTGTTTTGATTTTTTTTTGTTAATGGCCAAAGGTGAAGTTATTTGACTCTTTGAATTGAATATCACTGTTTTGGAATTTGATGAAAACCTTTATTGAAAATCCCTCCATTAAAATTCCCGCACATTGAAAAGGCCTTCATTGAAAAATCCCTGCATTGAAATTCCCTTCCTTGAAAAACCTTCATGGAAAAGGCCAAAATCCCTTTGTTAAAAAACCCTTCATGGATAAAAGTTCCTCCCCTGCCAAGCTCGAAGCTGATTGGTTAGAGTAGGGTTACCAGTGATTGATTCTAATTGATGAAAAGCAGCTGAATGTCATAAAGCATGACCTATGTCCGCCACCGGTCCTTTAGAAAAGGAGGGCAAAGAGTTTTGCTAATGCAAGATTAAGCCAAAGGCGAATTCACTCCAAGTTGGCCAGGACCATTCGTTTTTCAAGAGTGTTACCTGGCGTGGCATTCATTTTGGTAGAGATGGAAGGACAGACATTCCCTCAACCCATCAACTCAGACATATGTAAGAAATTCTTTATTTGATTATGCAAATTCCTTCTAGGAAATCATGCAAGAGACGAGGCAAAAGTCAGGCCATCTTCCTTTCCAATCAAAACATTTCATCCCTAGTCGTCCCTTTTGAGCTATTAGAATAATAATTTTTTCGTTTGGCAGCCCCTGAAGATTGCAAACCCCACACTGGGGCAAATTCATTTTGAAAAGAGATGATTAGAAGGGGAAAGCCCTACACTGGGGGAAATTTATTTTTGAAAATGAAAAAAAAAGAAAAAAGAGAAAGGAAAAGAAAAGGAAGAAAGAACCCCACACTGGGGCAAATTTAGTTTTGAAGAAAAAATGCAAAAAGTAAGAAGAATGCAATGAAGAAATTGCAAAGAAAGAAAATCCAATCAAACTGGGGCAAAATTTTCCTCAGTTTCGTTCAAAATGGGAAATAATTTCAAAATGATGCAATCTCAGGCTATTTCACACCCCTCTCATCAAAATTTGCTTTCAAGCCTCAACTTTTCTTGAAAAACACCCCACCTGACTTCATTTCAAAAGCCCAAAGTCCTGGCTTTCGTCATTTGCCGTATTTTCTATTGGAAAATTTGCTAATCAACTGGCAAGTGATGTCCATAATGCCTTCGCCTAATTTACAAGGGAAGCGCATTTTACTGATGTCAGCAATCTTCAGTTCATACTCCTGAGTCGATTATGGTTGAGTTTTTCCATTGTTCCTTAGGTGAAAACCCGAAAGGGCACCTCAAGAGAAAAGGAGGAAAAGAAAAGAAAGAAAAAAAAGGGAAAAAACAAAAACAAAACAAAAGAAAAGGAGTGGGAGGAACCTTGGTGAAAACCCGAAAGGGCGTCAAGGTAGGATTTCTGCAATGAGCAAGCACAAGGAGGAACAACTGGTGATTTGGTCCATTTGGATTTCTCCTCATTTTTTTTTGTCATGCCCCTGCCAATATTGAATTCCAGAACAAGGATACTCAGAGATTCGAATACACATCCTTTGGCCAAAACTGTGTCATTTTGTAAAACATTCTTTGGCAAATACATTCTTAGGAAATTCATTTTTACCAAATTTCTTGCATTCATGGCATTTTTATAGAATTTAAGCACAAATAGTTGTGAGTGCATTCTTGTGCATATTCATGTGAATTTTTCTTGCATACCTCATTCTTTATCATTGAATTGTGGTAAATGACAACCCCCGTGGTTTGCTCGAAGCATACTTGGGTTCAGTCATCTCTTAAAAAGGGCTAAGGTGCAACCAAGCCAATTACAAAGGCTTCGCAATATGGCAAAAAGCTTACCCGGTCAGTCTGGAAAAGCAGAGACATTTTGAATGATAAATCCAACCAAGTCAGATGCCGCGGCCAACTTCGACGAATGCATCAAAAGGCTTATGTTTACACGATTCTCAAAAGGCAAGCGGATCAAATGATGGTGGCAATTCTTTTATTTTTTCTCTTTTGCAGGAAAATTCCATGCATGGACGAAAACAATCACACCTCGCACTGGAATCGGTGTTGGAAGGAGTCCTCTGGTGAACAAAGGCAAATCGAAAATGTTGCGAGTAAATTTGATCAAAAGGTGCAACAGCATGGCGATACAGAATCAACAACACACTCAAGTTGCAAAAATCCATCATAATAGGGCAAATTATCTTGTTGGAAAGATTCTCAAAAGTCGAAAAGAAAAGCGAAAAGAAAAGAAAAATCACCAAACAAAAATCAAAAATCAAATCAAGTTCATCACGGCAGGCTTGGGTTTGATCCCACTGTCCGATTTTCAAGCATTTCATTTTCACGTTGGGACCGGGTTTCATCCCGCCAATCTCGGCAGGACCGGGTATAATCCCGCTGACCGCTTTTTATCAAATTGGGACCGGGTTTCATCCCGCCAATCTCGGCAGGACCGGGTATAATCCCGCTGACCGCTTTTTATCAAATTGGGACCGGGTTTCATCCCGCCAATCTCGGCAGGACCGGGTATAATCCCGCCATGACCGCTTTTTATCAAAATTGGACCCGGTTTCATCCCGCCATTCACGGCAGGAACCGGTATAATCCCGCTGACGCGCATTTTTATCAAATTGGACCATGGTTATCATCCCGCCAATACCTCGGCAGGACCGGGTATAATCCCAGCTGAACCGTTATCAAATGGGACCGGGGTTTCCACCTCCCGCCAATAACACGGCAGGCCCGGGTATAATCGCGGCTGACCGCTTTTTATCACCAATTGGGACCATAGGTTTCATCCCGCCAATACTCGGCAGGAACCGGTATAATCGCCCGCTGACCGCTTTTATCAATTAGGGACCGGGTTTCATCCCGCCAATCTCGCTTGGGAACCCAGGGTTTCATGCCCGCCAATCTCAGCAGGCACCGGGTATGAATCCGGCTGACCCGCTTTTTAAAATCACAAATTGGGACCGGGTTTTCATCCCGCAATCACCGGCAGGACCGGGTATAATCCCGCTGACCGCTTTTTTATCAAATTGGGACCGGGGTTTATTCCCGCCAATATCAAATTGGGACCGGGTTTCATCCCGCCAATCACGGCAGGACCGGGTATAATCCCGCTGACCGCTTTTTATCAAATTGGGACCGGGTTTCATCCCGCCAATCTCGGCAGGACCGGGTATAATCCCGCTGACCGCTTTTTATCAAATCAGGACCGGGTATAATCCCGCTGACCGCTTTTTTCGTTGGGACCGGGTTTCATCCCGCCAACCTTGGCAGGATCGGGTATTATCCCACTGGTCGATCATCATGGCAGGTTCGGGTTTAATCCCACTGACCAATTCATTACTGGGGCAAATCTGTAGATACGTTCTCAAATAAAGTCTTATACAGTTTTCTTCATACAATCCCATTTGAATTTCCTATCTCTAGTCAATCCCAATTTTATATTTCTGTCCGGGTCTATCCCGTGGGTCTATCCCAATTTTACATTTCTGTCCGGGTCTATCCCGTAGGTCTATTCCAAATTTAAATTCCTGTTCGGGTCAGTCCCGATTTCAAAAATTCTTGTTCGGGTCAATCCCGATTTCAAAATTTCTGTTCGGGTCAGTCCTGTTTTAAATTCCTGCTCGGGTCAGTCCCGTTTTATTTTTCATGCTCGGGTCAGTCCCGTATTAGAATTCCTGTTCGTTGGAATCTTTTGCAACCCAATAACACAGGTAAGTATTTGGTGTCTACTTCTTTGCCTCAAGTTTTTTCAAAACTCAGACAAAGAGGGGCAAACTGTAGACACCAAATTTTGAATAATTTTATGTGGCATCTATTTCATGATTTTCATTTTAGATTGCTTGCATTCGTTGTTTACTTTTAATTTTTAGTTTTAGCTTTTAAGTTTAAAATTAGCGTAGAGTTTTTAGAAAAAAGAAAAGGAAAACATCAAAAATATGTTGTAGTCATTTTGTTTTTATTCAATGCTTTCTTGAAAAGAAAAAAGTCAAAAAATAGGCTTTAGTTGGATTGGAAAAATGAAAAAAAGAGAAAAAGGGAAAATTGGTCACAAAAATACGTTCAAATTCAATCTTTTGGAACTTTAGTTATTTTTATTAAGTTATTTTGAGAAAAGAAAAGAAAAAAAGAAAAGGGGGAAAAATGAAGAAAATTTGAAAAATGGACATTTTTATTGTTTTTATTTATTTAGTTTGTTTTTTTATTTATTTGTTCTCATTACATGGTTTTGTCATTTTGTTATTGTTATTATTATTATTATTTATATTATGTATTTATTAAGTTAAAAAAAAAAAAGAAGGAAGAAACGCGACTGCAAGCTGCGTTTTTCGCAGCTTGCAAGAAAGGACTTCGGGCAGCCCTTGATGGCAAATATGGAAGAAAGTACTGGAGTTTTAGGGTTGGAGGCTCCCATATAAATAGGGAAAGAAAGAACAGCCGCAAGGGGGGTGGAAAAAATTGAGAGGTTGACGACGGCAAAAGAAAATACAAGGCAAACGAAAACAGCTTGGAGAGCTACGGGAAGAAAAGCCGAGGGTTTGGGGGGGCTTCATCTAAGAGTTTGACGGCTAAGGTTGGTAAGAAACTAGAAACCAGGAGTGAGAGGGAGAGTTCGTGGGGACGGAAAACAAAACAGAGGATTTTTCTGGACAACGGAGGAGAGGAGCAAAAAGAGGGAGACAACGGCAGGAGTTCTTGGGGGGTTGAACGGCTGTGAGAAGAGCGGCTAGGAGAGAAAGAGCAAGAGAGGAGGATTTGGAGAACCAAGGGAGAACTAGAGAGAGGTGGCGCAGCAAGGAGGAGGAGCCCCAACGTCATCATCATCTTCGATTCATCAAGCAATACGAGTACTGCGGACCTGAAGAAGAACGTTGACAGCCGAGGAAGATAAAGCTTTTAGGCTGCGCAAGGACGCCCAGTTCATCAGCCCAGATCCTGTTCTTTCCTCTGGAAAGGGATAAAGGTAACGCCTTTCATTTGTCTTCTGCCCATAGCTTGTAAAATCATGCCAGAAAGGTTGAAATTTTGCTGCGATGCTAGATTTTGTTTTGCTGCGAGTTTGGTTTTTCTTTTTCTGCACTTCTGTGATTGGCAACCCGGTCAGGTTATCTGGCTTTGGGGCAATGTTGTGAGAGTCATGTGATTATGGACGGACTGTTGTGAAGCTTGTCTGAATTTTCTCTTTTCTTCTTACGCATGAGTAGATTGGGTTTGGACTGAAATAATTGTAGAAACAGATTTTTCTGGGTTCAAAATTGTAGTGGGCGTTGATGCTTTCTTTGCTCTTTTTCTTTTGTTTCTTCACTACTGAGATTGATGTTTGGTAGATGAATGGGGAGTCCAATGCAATGTTTCTGCCTTTAATTTACGTGAACCCATAGCTGCAGAAAGTTTCCGCAACAAAGAACAAAAGGAATTGCATTTCCTGTTCCGTTTTCTTTTCCATAGCTGCACATCAAGTCTTTCCACTTAAGTTGCATGTTTAATCTGTTTTGGGGGAATGGAAATAGGAGGTTAGGTGTTGAGTTTGCATGTTTAGGGTCTAAAATACTAGAACCATGATCGAACACCTTGTTGAAAAGCAAACAAACAGGCTGCCGAAATCATTTCTGCACTTACGTTCAGATTTCTGGTATGATATCTTCCCAAATTTTTGGTCTTTGGTTTGTGATTATCATGAAGTTTTGTTGCTTAGTTCTGAGGTTGTGATGTTGAGATGAAGAATGTTTAATCAAAGCATTGTATTTGGGCCAAAAATCTGGTTTGCATGATAAGCTGTGGCTGGAAAAGAAAATTGCAGCTGACTTTGATGCCAAAAGTCTTCATGATTTATCGAAGCTTGTTGTTGCAGAAACTCTCTTCACATCTTGCATAAAGGTCTCATTAGAATAGGTTGAGTTTTGTGAATAAATTGCTGTGCTAACAACAAAAGTGAATATCGTTGATCTTACTTGCTTTTTCCAGATTTGCATGCTCCTTGGTGAATAATTTTCTCAGCACTTTCATGATCTCTTGCTAGTTGTAGCATGTTTAAATGTTGAACATTTGTTTGTTTAGTTTAGAGTTCGGATGTTAGGGTATGAAAGTTTGAGTTTGCATGTTGGGAGTTTAAAACATTCGAATCCTATTCGGGTATTTGCTGGAAAGTGAACAATCCAGTTACTGAATGTTTGCTGTTTTGTTTAGTTTCTTTCCCAGCATTTAAATGATTTTCTTTCTATGTTTGGCATTGTTAGATATTGAATTTGTGTTGCATGTTGCTAAGATAAGGTTTCTAGATGTTTTGATTGAACGGTTTTGATCAAATTTGGGTGTTAAAGCTGATATCGGCATGTGAAAATGCAAGTTACGTTGATCTTCTTGATTGCAGAAATGTTTTCTTGTTGCAGGCCATCTCACGTTGATTTGCATGAGTTTGCATGGAAAGCTTTCAGAAAATTGCATTTTTGACCCCCAAGTTCCCTTTTGTCTTGCTATGGCCCAATTAGTTGAATAATTTAATCAATTTTATCATTCTAGAATCTTAATTGCTTTTGGTATGCTTTGACATGATTTTGGGTAAGGCGTTTAGTGAGTTTTAGGATGCATTTTGAGGTTCAATAAGTTCTAATAGAATTTTTAGCTTGGATTTGTGTTCTAAACACATTTTTGCATTTGATTTTTATGGGTCTCATCTTAATTCATCAATTTTGGTATTTTATTTTACTCTCTTTTAGAAATTTTCATGTCCTTCTAATTAAGTCCCTCTTGCATTAATTGCTTTGTACATAGTTGGTTTGTCTATGTAAATACTTTAATGGACTTAATTTAGTGTTTAACTTTCATTTTTCATATTTAATTTTTGTTTCATGTGATTATTTGATAATTTAAGTGGTACCTTGACCTTTTTATTATTTTGGAGGGTAAGTTAGTAATTTCACTACGTTAGGGCGTCGCTTCAAGGGAGGTACACTCTATCCTTCATTTGCACTACATTTGACCTTACGTGCTCCTACGTGTTATGTGAATATGCATGCCTACTCCGCTTTCCTTACCTCCTTGCGTGCATTTAGTTGCTTTTACTTTTATTTAAGCTTTATGGGGTATGTGTACACCTCTTGGCTTGTAATAGATAGGGCTCGGAGAGCATCTGGTCCATTTCCCCTTCCCCTTGGTTGCTTGCCTTTGTTGCTATATGTTTAATTGCTTTAGTAGACTCTTGCATCTAGTCGAGCATGCTAAGTGCTACGTGTTACGTGTTTACAAGCGTTTTGGCATGTCTACTTGCTTTCATAACCATGAATGAATGGAATGGATGAGTGTACGTCACCGCACTAGTCCAACGCTAGTTGTGGCTCATTATTTCATTAGGAATTCATAGAAAGGGCTAGTCCAACGCTAGACCCAATAGGATTTTTCCTTTGTTTTTCATTAATGCATTATTTGCCTGTTCACTACATATCATGCATTTTTTTTCTTAATTTTATCATCTGGCATGCTCCTCGATTCCCTTTTCCCCTCATTTTAGGTTTTGCATCCCATACTAGCTATAGGGTTCATTTTGCTTGAGTGTCCCCTTCTGATAAGGGAAACGAGCGAGTGTGGCTAATCGATAGCCTTAGCACGCTAGTTTTGCCTTCTAATCAAAAGGAAAATCAAGTCGAAAAGTTAGGAGTCCATCCTCATACCCGTCTTGCTTGCATTCCCTAGGCTCATGCATTCTATATTCACTCTATCATTCTATACCCTCATTACACTTTTATTTTCTCCTCCTACTTTCACACATGCACCTTCATATCCCTTCCCTTGCACACAAACACTTGGATTTTTCACACAATTTCACACGAGCACCATTTCATACATCTGCACACAAACACTTGGATTTTTCACACAATTTCACACGAGCACCATTTCATACATCTGCACACAAACACTTGGATTTTTTTTACAATTTCACACAAGCACCTTTATACGATTTTGCACACTTGCACTTACATTTCTTGCATCTTTCATACACTTTCACACTTGCACACTTGAGTCTCATTTGCATTAATCGACCTCTATGAGGTGTTCCTTTGTTGGCCGCCACAATTCATGTGGTTTGGGACCAAAAGCCTCACAAGAGACATCGTAGAATTTAGGATTGCATTTTTCTTTCCGTTCTGCATTCACATAGTCATATCCAACGTGCGAACATACATTGGGTAGAAAACTAGGAAAAATTGGTTTAAGTCGCGCAACTAGCCTTGGCTAGGTCAAAGGGGTGCCTTGGATTCTATCCTTGCCTTCCCCTTTGTCAAACGTGACCCCCGAACCTTTTTCTTTGGCTTACGTGGACTAGGAGTCGTTTTAAAAAGGGTTTTACTACTTTGTCTTTAAAAAACACCTTTTGGGTGACTTGGTACACCCCAAATCTATACCAAGTGGCGACTCCGTTTTCATATTTAAAAAACCCTTTTTAAATTTCATTTGGCCAAATCGTCGCTTTCCAAAGTCCCATGGCCTTTTACTTTTTATGTTGCACACGTTCACACCACACTTCGCACACATTTCACATTCAT